>NC_090759.1:44871575-44886575 GCF_036898095.1 Palaemon carinicauda
GTATAGAATATCCAAGTCTTGTGGGTATTGGGGAACAATTCCTGTCTGAAGCTTGTGATGAGGATGGCAGGTACATCCTCACCAAGATTCTTGGAGGGGACATTTTTCAGGATGCTAGTGTCATTTTCAAGTTCATATTGGTATCTGGCCCTCCTACTTGATTTTCAATATATTAAATTTTAAATGTTTCATCGTTAAGTTACTTATTAAATGGTTTTTATTTTAGTTTTTTATCTTAAAGTTATTAATAGTTAATTGAGCATACTTAAATTGGCATCAATGACCACTAATGTTATTATGCCAGATAATTACAAATCATTCATTCATTCATTGATTGGATAGAAACTGCGCTAGTTAGTCAGCCTCCTGCAGCAAATCGGATATCGGACGTGGTTGTGGAGGCAGATCCCTTAAATCTGGTCCTCCCCCTGCATCGAGAGGCACAACCCCATGGGGTTAACGCCCCCTCATTCTCTCGTTCCTATATAATTAAATTCAGTGGTGTCTAACGTGACAACTGTGGCAATTGGTAAGCAGAGTGGATAACAATGACAGGCATTGATCTTCTTCCTGCGTGAGAAAGACGGCTTTCACCTGTTTGGCTACTTTCTTTGAAAAATTCCTCTTGAGAAAATGGCTTCTTCCTGCCACTGACCAGGTCTCGTTGGCAGCCTTGTCTTATTAAGAGACTAGGTTAGCTCAGCAGACACGCCTCGTTGGCAAGACTCGTCTTGCTTAATAGTCTTGTCACGTCCAGTGACATGTCCAAAACATTGGAGAACCCAATGAGGACTTCCTTTATAATTAGATGCTCCTTGGTGAGGATCGTGTAAAGTTTGTCTTTCTTCTCAAGGGCGCTATTCCCTCTACGGGACACAGGTTACTTCCTTCGGTCCTGGGGTGCTCTCCTCGAAGACCTAGGACCCTTAGACTGCAGACCTTCTCCTGATCCCGAGGACATTCTCTCCAAGTTTTGTCCTTGACCAAGAGAGTAGGCATACCCTATTGGTCACCCTCAACGTCTCTCCCTCACGGTGAGGAACCAATACCATTCAAGTATTTTCCAGACAGCTTGAACCTCAAGTTCAAGCCCTTTTGACTGGAAATTCTCTGTATTGTGATCAATGGCTATTATGCCAGTGATTAAATTGAGGCCATACCTCGAGGAACATACAATAGCTCGCCCCAAGGGTTCAGCACGTTTCGCCAACTCTAGAAGGGTCAACGGAGGCTCATAAGGATCTCGTTCATGACTGGGACACACACGGTCATTTACTGATTATTGATTCCCTCTCCATCTCCTCATAGAGGTGACCCAGAGGTCATAATAACTTGTAAGGTAGAATTTGCTCATAACGTTTACAAGCAACTACTTTGTGACGCAGGCCATGCCAGTGTTAAGGTGAAAGCATTTCTGACCTTGACCTCCCTCTTCCTGCAAGACGTGACCCACAGAAACATGCAGACGTCCTCCATTACTCTTGTGGTGGCTACACAATAAATGGTTTATAACACCTCGAGCTCCTTGATGAACAAGTAGCATAGAGTGAGGGCAAAGTTAACCAAGGATAAGCCTGGGACGATTGACAAAGAATGAGTGGTTCTTTCTTTCCTTCATCTTCTCCACTCTACGGGGCAACAGCGCCTATGGTACTCTGCAAAGCTGACCCCACTGTCTGCAGGTATAAACATTTCCCTTGTGTAACCTTGTACAATATAAATTAATATACTTGTTGCGTCCCCATACTACCTGGCGAGGTGTGATTGGGCAACGTCTTTGGTTACTTCTTAGATTCCTACATTTCTGAGAATATGTTCCATAGACTAGTCACACTGCTAACCTCACACATTCACCGGAATTGCTCAGGCCGCTAACTGTGCTTTGCATTTTTAGTTTTGTGAGGTGTCAGGGTTTCTCTTGTCACTTGCAAAGCACGTACTGGAAAACCCCTGCTCAAAGACCAGCCAGTTGGGCAGGACCTCCACCCTCCTAATGGGTGAGCCATCCCTATAAATAGCGTAAGGTTTGGTAGTGTACGAAGAAATGACAAATTTAGAAGTAATTTGTATTTTTCCTAACTAATACAAACCTATAGCTATTTATACAAATTCTCCCACCATCACCTGTCCCCCATAAGTCCTGCCTGCCATCAAAAGTAATCAGAATACTGTACACTGGTGTGTGTGTGAAAGGGATAGCCGGGCACCCTTCTTACCTTCTACTGTTAACTAGTGGTAGGGTAGTTCCACCTCGCTAAAATACACAGTGACTGGTGTGGTGCTGAGCCTTCGGGCTCTCGTTTCGTAGGTTACGCTGAGCCCATGGGATCTTGTGATCCTCCTGGACCTCCGGGTGTTCATCGCGAGAGACCTCACGGTCTCACATGACCAGATTCTCAAACGATCTTTTGAATCTCCGGAATTTTGGTGACGCAGAACCCTCTGGTTCTCGTCATGCAGATCCCCGGGAGTTGTGCGACTTAGGGCGTTCTCACCCTATGGTTGCTATTCCCCCCGGGTTTCCTGGTCTTGTACCACCTCAACCCTATGTTGCGTTGGGTGGCAGAACAGCACCGTGTGACATGGCTGTGTCACGTAACAGGGCAGTGTCGCATGACTGGGCAGTATCGCATGACGGGGAGCGTCGCCTGACGGGACAGCATCACCTGACGGGACAGCATCATCTGATGGGACAGCGTCGCCTGACGAGGTGGCGGAGCTTTTTTTCCACCCCCGTTTTTGGATGCAGGGAGAGATTCCCATCATTCTCGCCAGTCTCGTGGGGCTCCACCTGCCCTGAGACAATTATCGCCCATGTGTCAACATCCTGATCCTCCCCTTAAGGGAAAACCATTTCCTATCCTGCTTGCAGGGTAGGAGTCTCGGAAGCCTTCGTATGTTTCCAAGCCAAGGGCTCCGTACCGCCCTGAGGACCCCCCTCCCAGTACATCGGGATTTCGTGACCCACTATGGCTGAGCGCATTATTCATGTAATGCGAGAGGCTGTGAAGGGGGTCATTCCCCATTCCCAGTCCTTGGGCTGCACTCTAAGGATCCATTTGCTGCAAGCTCTCCTCCTAGGTGCTATTCCTCCAGCCAATCCCAGGAGTGACTCGGAGGACTCTGCTCTGGCGGAAACCTCTCGTACGGAGAGACCTCTCTGTCCCTGTAAGATGCCCTAGGAAGAGAGTGCCCCAGAACCCCAGGGGGTCCCCTTGCAGTTCAGGGTGCCACAGGCCTGACCTAAGGTATGAAGGAAGGATTCGACCATCTCCTCCTAAAGAAAACAGGGGAACTTTCTACATGGACTCCTTCCGCCTCACTCCAGTCGAGGTGGTCCCAAGGGAGCTCCACCTTACCACCCAAGTTGACGTCATTCTCCCACATGTGGAGGCTGCCGATCCTGCAGGACAGAGGAACCCGCAAGGCCTACTGTGATGGAGGAACTCAAGTAATCCAAACTCACTGTGTCAGATTACTCAAGGATAGCCAAAACTCTAACTTTGTGGACTACAGGAAGTTTGCAGCTCGTAGAGACGCGAACATTGAATCGGAAAACGATCTCTTCATCGAATCAGACAAAAGGGACTCGACAATTTGCCAATATGATTCGGCCGTTAACAACTAGCAGATTCCCTAAGAGTTCAGACCATACTCGTATGTCTCCGAATATAGCCATCTCTTTCTTGAGGTTCCTATTTGGCAAAGGCCTAACAGTTAGCCCTTTAACCACCATCAAGTCAGCTTGGAAGAAGATCTTCCTTGTTGGGTTTAGCATTAACCTAGCTGATTCCTATTTCTCATCTATTCCAAAAACATGTGCTAGGCTTTGACCTTCGGTTCGGCCACAAAAGGACTCTGGTCTCTGAACGGTGTCCTCAAAACTTGCGCCGGACACGGACAATGAATCCTGCTCTTATATCACTCTTCTTAGGAAGACTTTATTTCTAACGGCTTTGGGCTCAGGTGATGGAATATCAGAACTAGCTCTCTCACGAACCCGGAAAACAGATTTCCTCCCTTCAGCCGAAGTACTCCTTTCTCCAGACAATGCTTTCCTAGCTAAAAGATGAGGATCCGCAAATAGGTGCTCCCCTCGGAAGATTATTCTTCTTCCCCAGGATCTTTTCTCTGTGTCCAGTCACTACTCTCAAGGCCCTTTTAGCTAGAACTGCCACCCGCTCGTCTGGCCCCTTGGTTATCAGGGAACAAGGAGGTACTATTTCCATTCACGGTATCAGGAAACAAATCCTCTACTTCTTTAAACATACTAATCCGGAATAATTTCCCCAGGCTCATGATATACGGACAGTAGATACCTCCATCAATTACTTCCAGAACAGGGACTTTGATGATTTTTTAAAAAAAATATACGGGTTGGAAATCCCCTATGGTTGTCAAACGCCACTATCTAAAGATCTTACAGGCCCTTAAATACCCGACGATGGCAGGGGGGAGCCTTTCCCTCCCCATTAATCTCTACTTCTTCCTTTCTTCCATCTCTTCTCTTCTCCCTCCTACCCGCCACTCACACCACGTCGCCACTCTCCTGGGTAGTTCGTTAGCCCTATGATATTTGCCATGTTTAATTCCTATGGTTTAACTGTTATTGTAGTTACCGTTCCTTTAATGTTTAGATATGCTTAGACATGTAAGGTTTGATGCCTTTTGTGATTCGACACTCATTTGATTCCTTGTCGTCTTAGTTATTTAGCCTTACGTTCCCTTATGTCATTTGGCTAGTTGGTAATTGGACGTTTCTTACATTATTATATTTTATTATTGTCGTACATGGTGATTGTATTATCCTCATTATGTTATTACTTTATTGGGCTTGGAAGGCATTCTCTGGTACATTTTCACCAGCCGTCACAAGTCGACCAAGAATAGGGCTTTTGACGAAGGAAAAATCTATTTCTGGGGAGAGACCTGTGACGCCCGGTGAAACCCTTCCCGGTTATTTTTGTACGGACCCACCCTTTCCTTGCCAAGCCATGTGTTCTTGCAGAAGGATGCCCTGGAGGGTGTTCGTGTAGGTGGCGGTGGCGTGGTGCAAGTGTGGTTTCTGGGGTCTTTGTTATGGCCCTTCCCTTTGATGAAGGAGTTATCTAATTGGAAGACAGCCTGTGAATAGTGGTTTTCACACGCCCCCGATGTAGACACGGCACTCACGAGGTGCTCGCGCGAGGGTAGTAACCTCTGCATTCCATGCTTTTATTTTTCTCTGGTATATTTGGAAGATTTATATCAGAAAAGGTAGATAGAAGGACTTTTCACCGGGCATCACAGGTCTCTCCCCAGAAATAGATTTTTCCTTCGTCAAAATCCCTTTTTTATGATAGAGAATTGATCTATGCTTGTCTGAGCAGTAGCTTTTTTATTATTTTTTTCTACTTTAACCATTTCGAAGCTATGATTTTGATTTCGGAATAAAAGTTTTTAAAAGTTTTAGAAAAATTAAAATTCTATTGATTCGATACTACCTTTAAACCCAAAGGCCTGGCGACCACAGAATCCAGAGGACCGAAAGGAAAAAATCCCATAGGACCCTTCCTAGGAAGCTGGTAGCCCAAAGGCTCAACCTCAACTGAATGCCTATGCTGGAGCTGGAAGGAAGCAAAAGACTATGGGCTGACCATATAGAAGGAGCAGATCAATGTCTCTATTCTAGCTATCAGCAAGGTGTCCATAGTGGACACAAGCATACCATATTCAGACGGATCTGTAATCTGCTTAGTGGAACACTAACCAGGATCCAACCTAGGCAGTGAAGTAGTCATCGAGATGTCCCTAAAGGTATACTTCTCCGAGCAACCCTCTGAGGAACCCAGCAGTAAGGCTTCCTCCTCGCAGAGTCTTAATCATTGTCAGATTCAAAATCAATAACATGGATATGGGCCTGAATCCACTTAGATCCCATTTTGTAAACCCCCTAACTGCTAAAACTGGGCTATCAATACTAATAAAATCTGTAAGATCCTTGCTGGATAAATACTCACTGGCCTTGCAATCTTAGAAAATACGTTCACCCACATAGAGAGTAGGAAAATAGCATTGGCTCTTCAGTGTTCTACCTCAGAATCTGAATTCCGAGGAGAATTGATCCCTTCCAAGCAAATGGAAAAATTTTAGGGTCCCAAGTCCTGCTCCAATCAACAGAACAATAACAGAGTACCTTCTCCCTGCTCGAAACTAGTTGAGTCGAAGAATTTTATAATATTTTTACTTAATTCTACGAATTTCAAATTTTGTGGTAAATAAAGTGAATGTTACTTGTGCATACACCCATAGTAAATTGGTCCATGACAAAGAATATTTTTTTTGTATCTAATATCTGTTCTTTAATGTTATTTACTGTTATATTCACAATTAAAGAAAAGAATTATGAATGATATGGTCTCCATTACCTACCTTATGAAGTATATCCCTTCCATAATTACTGGCGGAATTCAGTAGAGAAGAGAAAAAGGTGTTAAGAACAATAGAAAAAGTTCATTACTAAATTAACACCACCCTTAACACCACTGAGGCAGTAATTACCTTTAATAACACTCATCATCATCATCATCATCATCATCATCATCATCATCATTATTATTATTAATATTATTATTATTATTATTATTATTATTATTATTATGCTTAATGATAGTGATATCTTGGCTTGAATGTTCATTATTATTTTGATGTCAGGATATGTAAGTTAGATAATAAAAAGAAATTACTAAGGTACCAATATCTGAATTTTAGGACAAATCTGCCAAAAGAAGCAATGGCCTTTCCAGACTTTCCCTTTCCTAAAGGGGAGGAATCTTTTATCCATCACACAGAGGTTCGCAGTTACTTGGAGAGTTATTGTGACCACTTCAACATTAAGCCATGTATTAAGGTATGTCTTTGGAAATGCTGTTATCGGTTGGGTAAATATAGTAACAATTATTTGTTTTGTTATGATTTCCTTTTACATAAGGTTTTAGAACCGTAATCTGTATCCATGTCTTCTGTATAATCTTTCTTATAGTATAGTAAGCTTATTCATTTTTATGTCAAGAGTCTTCTTTAAATTGTTACTTATTATGGCATTTGTAAAACCGGCCTTGTTTCTGTACGGATACAAACCTTTTGTGCCTTAATTAGGAGTATGTCTCTAGCAGAGTTGGAATAGTTATTGAATCATTAACAAGATAGGTGAGGTAATTAGCAGGAGGTAGGTGGGGATGGTCTCCAGCTTACCCAACTTTTGTCTTTTGTCACAACAAGAACGGATGGGCTGTACTTGTTGTTGCTTTACACAATTGTTGGATCTCTTTTCACTGCTTTGATATTGTTTTTGAGCATTTTCACTCAAGAGGCAGAAGAGCACCAAAGGTAACCATGTGGTAAAGGGAAATTTGTTCCTACTAGGATACAGATCTACCTCCCATGTTATGGACCTTTGTGGCGGGTGGGACTGTATTGTACACAGTTCCCTCCTGCAGTGATCGTTCTCTTTACTGATCGGGGAGACCATGAACTTCTCTCTAAGAAGGTAACTCTGAATGCTTGGTAATTTTCCTTCTTTGAGAGGGAATTGCCTGAGGCCAGGAAAAGTTTGGGTGATGTGTCCACTTTTCCTGTTTCCTGCCACCATAAGGGAAGCTTGTACCTTGTCCTTAGAGTGTTGCTTCATATGTAGATCCCTGCCGAGTAGTACCCTTGGGGTCGGTCAGCAATTTTGAGCCTATCGGTATGGCAGTAAGGATATCGAATGTGTTCTTGATTCAATGTCAATAAAAAGCTCATGCATATATGGTACCTTTGCGGTCGGTTTGCATTTGTGAGGCTGATAGGCGCTCAGGTAAAAATCAATCAATACTTCTGGATTCACTTGGGAGTTTTCTCACCGACCTGTATCTTCTGGGTCGGTTAGAAGATGAGATTGGTGTGACAGTTTGGTGTTTGCATCGGCCTTAGGAACAAACTTCAACTCCTTAGGCAATCGAGGGTAAGGATACAAACACACAGACACACATATATTTGTATATATATATATAAAATATATATATATATATATATTATATGTATATATATACTGTATAATATATATATACATATATATATATATATATATATATATATATATATATATACTGTATATATATATGTGTGTGTGTGTGTTTCTTCAAAATGCCCATAAAAGAAACAAAGGAAATAGAGATAAATCACTTTATTTCGACCAATACACATTGGCCCTCTTTAGGCTTTAAAGTAAAAATGAGGAATACAATGGACAGTGATGGTTTATATATGAAAGAAAAGGGTGTTTCCAATTGTTCTAAGGTTTTTATAAGTGCTGGAAGGACTAGCCAAATTTAATTACATCAAGGTATGTCTTCGTATTGTTGAAATGCTCGGAGGATGTCTGGACCTCTGATGCATATCCGGTGGTCAGTCTACATGGATTATTTTCTTTATGATCGGGTTGAGAAGAGTATTGTCCACTGTGTCAGCTTTCCATTGGCCTCCGGATAAGTTCAATGTGTGTGATTGATTTATGATGGCTGATTTCAGGATCTTCCTTCTGTACGGACAGGTACTCTTAAAAAGCCAAGACTACTCACTCCAGTTAATCTGGTGCCCTAAATCTCTAATGTGAACGAAAATCCCTGAGTTTTCAAAGCTATATTAATAGATCTTTTATGTTTGAATAATCTTTGAGATAGAGAACGGCCCATTTGTCCAATGTAGACTTTTTCACAATCCCCACATGGTACTTTATAAACGCCTGATTCTCATACAACTTTTATTTTGATAAACATTAATAAGGGTGCTTCCTATGGTCTTGGGATATGTAAAAACAAAGGGATTCTCAATTTTGATATTATTTGTTATATTTTCAATACCTTCTATGTATGGGAGTTTTATCTTATTTTTAAAATCTCTTTGGTTGGTAACATCATGATCTTTCTAATATATTGTGTTGACTTTGTTGATAGCCTTTTCTATGACGTATGTCGGGTAGAATAGCGGGCGAGTTGTTTACGAATTATTTCAAATCCTTTACTTAGGTAGGCTTAGGAACAGATTCTCAAGCCTCTAAGAAATAGCTCGCAAGCTACTCCAGTTTTTACAGAAATGTCTTGATAACTAAAGAAATGAAGGTATATTAGCCGCTCTGGATGGGTGGGAGCAGATCCCGTCAAGATATTTCGCGACACAGGATTTAATCATAGCGTGGTGGCACGAGGTGTACACCCAATGGTGGAACAGTCTCTCTCATTTTGAAGGGAATGGGAGTTGAGGAGATTACTCCTATTTGCTATTTGAAACTGTCATGTGAGTTGGTGACAGGTCATTTTGATTTTGCGGTAAAGGATTCATTGGCTGTCGAAGGAGTAGAAATCCTTCTGGGTAATGAGGTTGGTGGAGCGCCGTTTGTGCCTTGCCCCATTGTAAAGAAGAAACCACTGAAGTATAGTCCAACAACTGAACTCAAGAAGGACTACCCGTATCTGTTTCCTAGTTTTGTGACGACTAGGAGTATGACGAAGAAAGTGACAGCAGAAGAAGACAGAGAAACCGAAAAAACGATGAACTTGGAGGACTTATTTACAGAAGAAGAGGTTTCCCATGATAGTAAATTATGAAAGAGGAGAGCTCTCGAGAGAGTCTGAAAGAAGAGGAACGACAGACAAATGAACTGAAAGACAGGGAATTAATGAATTTGGAAGAAATAGAGAACTGAGTGTTGGAAATAGGACATGTGAGTTGGAAAAGGCTAATAGAATTGCAATGGAAGGATGCGACGTTACCATAATTATTATACAGTGTGGTGGATGAGACGGAGGTGCAGCAGTCTCCCACCTGTTATTACTTTAAGGGTGGATTGCTTATGAGAAAGCATAGATCCGCCGACATCCTTGGGTATGCCGAATGGGGCATATACCGTCAGATATTAATTTTTGCACCGCTGAGAAGACAGGTGATCGCCGTAGCGCATGAAACCAGACACGGGAATAAGGGAGACAACGGAGAAGATTATGAAACATTTTTTTTCTGGCCTGGCATGCATAGAGATGTGAGCCAGCGTTGCCGTGCATGTCACGTTTGTCAGATGGCTGGAAAGCCAAACGAGTACATCAAGAAGGCTTTCTTACACCCGATTGAAGTACGAGGAGAACCCTTCAGCAAGGTAATGATCGACATTGTGGGACCATTACCGAATATAAGTTAACTTTAATGTGTCCAGTGACGAGATACCCAGAAGCCATACCCGTCAGGAACATTAGTGCCAAAGTAATTGCTGAGAAATTATTAGACTTTTTTACCAAGTTTGGTATTCCGGAAATCATTCAGTGACCAAGGAACAAATTTCACATCAAAATTGTTTCAGGACGTGATGAAACTATTGGATGTGAGACGATTAACTGTCTATTGCCTATCATCAGGAGACCCAATGAGCATCATAGAGATTTCATTAAACCCTAAAGAGTATGTTAACCAATCACTGCAACGAAACAGGAAATGAATGGGACATTGGACTACCGTTAATGGTATTTGAGGTACGCAATGCTTATCAACAAAGCATGGTATGTAGCCTGAATGAAATGATGTTCGGACGAGAAGTAAGAAGACCGATTAAAATGTTGGCAGAAAAATGGAAAGATCGAGGGGAAACGGATTGAGAATATGGCAAAAATTTGAGGAAAATGATCATCGAGATAAGGAAATTTTCCCTCGAAAACCTGAAAACGAGCCAAGGAAAAATGAAGAAAAGGCTTGATATGAAAAGTAAGGACAGACAGTTTGCAGTAGGACAACAGGTGTTGCTTTTTCTTACCGATAAGAAGATTACATCTCACCAACAAGTTTCAAGGACTATTTCAGATTTTGGAGAATATCAGTGACCTGAACTACGTCATCAAAACCCCAGGAGGAAGGAAAAGTCAAAGGAAAGTATACGTTAACCTACGGAAACCATACTTAAGTGAAAACGAGACCGAAGCTTCACAGGTGTGTATAGCACAAACCATTCCATCCACTGAAGACAACGGCAGATATGAGGTAGGGCCTGTAAGCAAATTGAATAATTTGTCCAATATTAGAAACTTAGAAGAGAAATGAACTCATTTGAACAAGGAGCAGCAAGAGGAATTAAGCCGATTCATTAAAAGTTCCCCTGGAATTGTCTCAGACGTCCTGAAACAAACCAACTTGATGAGGCATGAGATACACCTTAAAACGACGGAAACACCGTTCAAGCAACAAGCTTATCGACTGCCGCCATATCACCGAGAAGTCATGAAAAAGAAGTGGACCATTTGTTACAAAATGGATTAGCTGAACAAAGTTCTAGCCCTTACAGTTTTCCATGTTTGCTCGGGAAAAAACCAGACGTATCTCTCAGGATGTGTGCGGACTATCAAAAGTTGAATTTGATCAGTTTGTCCTACAATTACCCATTTCCACTCATAGACCAACTACCCAACAAAATTACCCATTGCCACTCATAGACCAACTACCCAACAGCATTGGACAAGCGAGGTTCGTCTCCAAGATCGACTTGTTGAAAGGCTATTATCAAATTCCTTTGGACGACAATGCAAAATTGTTATCAGCTTTTATAACCCCGTTTGTGTTATATCAATACACAGTCATGCCATTTGGTCTAATGAATGTACCCGCTATCTTTCAATGAGTGATGCATAACCTTCTAGGATCGATTGAAGGAGTAGGCGTGTATCTTGATGATATTGTAATATATTCATCAACCTGGGAAGAGCATCTCCAAATTCTGGAGAAGGTATTTCATAAGCTGCAAGGAGCATACCTGATGATTAACCTAGAGAAGATCAAATTTGGAAAGGCAACAATTCGGTACTTTGGATCTTGGGATTTGAAGTCGGAAGAGGACAAATTGCCTCGGTAGCCGCTAATATCGTGGAAATAAGGAAAGCCTCACCCCCACAACGAGGAAGCAATTACAACGGTTTTTGGGAATGGTAGGATTCCACAGATGTTTATTTCCAAACTTTTCGGCAGTCATCGCTCCCTTGGCGTATTTGACTAGCCCCAAGAAAAAATATATGTGGACCAGCGAGTGCCAGGAATCCTTCGACAGGATAAAGGCCATATTATCTTCGAAACTGATACTGTACGCACCTAATTTCAAGAAGAAATTCCCTAACCAAGCGGATGCATCAGACAATGGGATTGGAGCTGTCCTATTACAAGATAAGGAAGGAATTCTTCACCCCCATCTGTTTTATCTCATCAAAGCTGAAAAAGCATAAACGAGTTTACTTGACAGTTGAAAAGGAACTACTAGTGCTAATCACAGCAATAACGAAATTTGAAGTTTATGTGCATAGACCACAGAATGAAGAAATTACAGTTTATTCAGATCACAATCCTTTAACTTTTGTTAATAAAATGAAGAATAATAATCAAATGTTAACTAGGTGGTCATTGTGTTTGCAACCATATTGTATTAATTTAAAGCATATATCAGGTAAAGATAAAGTGGTTGCAGATTATTTATCTCGGGCTGAATCAATGGATTCAGGACCTGAGTAAATAATCTTTTGGGGGGAGCTATCTTACGAAGCTGGTCTTCGTGAAAATAGAATATTTTATTCATGTATTTTTATTTGTGTATTTAAGAGATGTATAGCCAGGCCGTTGGGTGAGTTCCAGTCATGTAGGATTAAGTAATGTATGAAAATTACATGAGACCTTCGTCATTCATTTAGTTGTATTTTCATACAGTTTCGTATATGTAAATTTACTTTATTTTAAAGAATTAACTTTTTATTTCACATAGTTTGGTTACGAAGTCTTATGTAATCTTGTAGCAATACTCTATGACACATATGAGGTATAAGCACGAGGGATTACGTCTTTTTTATGTTCCCACGTTGTTAGATAAGACATGAAAATTCTAGACTAAGTTTATTCTTATTTCTACTGTTACGAGAGGAAGGTGGGTGGTGTTAGCTAAGAGTTTCCTTGCAAGCTATGTTAGTACCCCTTCTTCAAATTACTACGTTGGCTATCTTGACGCCGGTAGACATGCCCCCCACGCTTCCAGTAGGCCGAACTGGAAGGTTCTGGAATTAAGTATGTTAATGTATATATAGGACCTAGCAATGCATAAGCAGCAGAGGAGATTTAGCCTATCCCTTTGAAAGAGCCAACGTTTGCCAGAACCCTTTCCTCTCAAGTGTGTATATCCTCTCAAAAGTGAATAGAGATTTCTATCCAACGATATCGTGTGTAGTGTTGTTCAAACGTTGGTGATATTATTGGGTGATAAGTTAAAAGTGTAGTGTGTTGATTTAAGTACAATTTATAATATAAATTTTTGTAATTGGCCCTGTGAGATTTAGGTTAAACTGAGAAAATTTTGCTTAACCTTTCTCAAACCTTGTGTGAATCAAAAGTCGTAAGTGTAACAGTTACGTAAATGTAAATTTCATTATTATTTATTCATTAGAGGGTTAAAGTGGTAACTCTCTTCTTTAGTTGTCAAAATTAAGTATTTTTATAAATTAATTTCTAGTAAAACAAGTGTTTGTATCATTTTCTGAAGTGTTATGTTATAGATCTCAGGTCTAGTTCAGATTTAAATTTTGAGTGATTTATTTTTGGTGTTAATACTTTAGAAATGCTGTTATTTTTGTATAGAATATATTTATTTTTTTAAAGTGTGTATTATTTCGATCACCAAAATTTTTTCTCAGTGCTTTGCTCGTATCTCCTGACTAAGAATAGTTCATGCAAAGTAATCATCCAGTTTTTGTTTGAGTTGGCCAGGGCACCAGCCAACCGTTGAGATATTACCACAAATGAGTTATGGAGTCTTTTGACTGGCCAGACAGGACTACATTGGATTCTTCTCTCTGGTTATCTGTAGATGCATGATGGCATACAGTACAGTAGATGCTGAACAATAGGAGAGCAGGATCTTATGGTGGTAGCTAGCATCTGAGTAGGGAGATGACCAATGAGAGAGTGGGAGGATGGTGGCAAGTTTACGGGTTGGCGGCACGCAAATTTCAAAATCAGTCTCGAACTTGGTTGGGTTCTCGCACCGTACCTCCTTTCATCGCCCGAAACATTTTTCGTGTTGCGAGTTGTAAATTCTTAACATCTTGTTTCGCAGTATATATACATATATATATATATATATATATATATATATATATATACACAGATGTATAAATATACATATATATATATAAATAAATATATTTATATATATAAATATATGTATGTATATATATATATATATATATATATATATATATATATATATATATATATATATATTTAGATATATACACACATATATATACATATATATATATATATATATATATATATATTTATATATATATATTTATATATATATATTTATATATATATGTATATATGTATGTATATATATAAATATATATATAATGTATATATTTATATATATATAATATATATATTTATATATATATATATATATATATATATATATATATATATTTATATATACACACATATATATATATATATTTATATATATATATTTTTATGAATATGTATATATACATATATATATATATATATATATATATATATATTCATAAATATTATATATATATACATATATACATATATATATATACAGTATATATATATAGATATATAGTTATATATATATATATATATATATATATATATATATATATATATATATATATATATGAGAGAGAGAGAGAGAGAGAGAGAGAGAGAGAGAGAGAGAGAGAGAGAGAGAGAGAGAGAGAGAGAGAGATAAATGCATACATACATACATACATACATACATACATACATATATATATATATATATATATATATATATATGTATATTTATTGATATATAATATATATATATACATATATATAATGTATATATTTATATATATAATATATATATTTATTTATATATAAATATTTATATATATATATATTTTTATATATACATAT
>NC_090759.1:44894075-44944075 GCF_036898095.1 Palaemon carinicauda
GTATTGGAGATAATAGTTCCTAAATACTTAAGTGATTCTACCTCATTAATCCTTTATCCTTCCAATGAAATTTCATCTTCCATTGCATACTCCGTTCTCATCATCTCTGTCTTTCTTCTACTGTATTTATCTTCAGCCCAACCTCGTGTGATATTTCGTGCATTCTGGTAAGCAAGCATTGCAAATCCTGTGGTAGTTTGCTAACCAGGATAGCATCGTTAGCATACTCTAGGTCTGCTAAATTCCTATCACCAATCTGGTCCAATCCCTCTCCACCTTCTCTGACTAGTCGTTCTACGCATTACAAAATCCACGAAGATAAACAACATAGGTGACAACAAATTCCCTTGGAGTACTCCACTGTTCACTGGAAATTCATATGATAAGAATCCATTCACATTTAGTTTGCACTTGTTATGCTCATGAATAGACTTAATAAAATTTACATATTAAGAGGAATTCCATAATAACGCAGAACTCTCCATAAGATGGCCGGGGCACACTATCAAAGGCTTTTTCATAGTCCACAAATGCCATCGAAAATGGATTTCTATATTTTGCGCATTGCTGTACATGTCTCAAAATGAAAATTTGGTCAGTGCAACTTCTACCTTTCCTAAATCCTGCTTGTTTATCTCTCAGCTTTTCATCAATCTTTCTCTCCAGTCTCTATAAAAAGCATACTATATATTTTCAAAACAACTGACATAAGTGTTATGCCTCTGTAATTATTGCAATCAATCAGGTCTCCTTTTTGTGCCATTTTCACCAACACTCCTAACTCCCATTCATCAGCTTTGTCTCTTCATGCCACATTCTACAAAATAATCTTGTAAGTAGTCTGTGAGACACTTCATTTTCGGCCAGTATTATCTCGGCAGTTATTCCATCGTATCTTTACACATCATCATACGACATTTGATCATGCGTCAGATTATCATCAGACAATTTTTCACCCGACATTTCATCAACAGCATATTTCATCATTCGACTTTTCATCATCATTACATTCCATCATCATGACTTTTCATCACTTTTACCTTAAGAGATTGTATTTTATATAATATATTATTCGAATACAAAACACAAAGAAAAATTTTCCAACTATTATAAAATTAAAGTATAATTAGGAATTTTTGTTCAAAGATCTATGGAGTTTGGTGAACGACCAAGGGCATCGGAATTATTTTTAATTCATTGTAGGTTATGCTGAAGACTTGGTTTCTTTGGCAATCTCAAACAGTTTCACTAGATAAATTTCGACTTTGACTTCCTATAATTGCCAAGGGTGTTGCACCTATTCCAGTTATCAGATTTTTCATTTCTACTGCTGCTCCTGCTTTAATGCCATTTCCATTTAGAAAATGGGAATGTTTTGGGTAGAAATGTATATTCCACACTTTTTTTTTTTTTTGCTGGTATTCTATCCATTGCCAAAGCATAGAATTGTCTTAATGTATGCAATATTCAAATTTTTTTTAGGTACACAGTGTCATTGCCTTTAGTGTTTTTTTTTCCCAAAACCACACGTCTTCTATCCTGTGCTGTACAATGGGTATTAATAGTCTCTGTATAATATTTTTTTGGAAGTGAAATTGTTTCCTGAATTGTGTAATGGTTAGAAAAGAGTAATATATGATTAAGTGCCGTATGATGAAACGAGCTCTGATTAACTATCGAGGTGTTAAACTTTCAAATGATGAAATGTCTGTGTGATGAGAAGACGAATGGGTAGGTGACGAATGATTAATTGTCGGGTGATGGAATGTCATATAATAAAATGACGAGTGATGAAAAGTCGCAGCACATTTGACTCATATTCATTTTCAGTCCTATATTTTTGTTTCTTTATTTAAATCTCCTATCATCTTCTGCAATTCCTCCAATGATTCACTAAAGAACTGTCATCTGCAAATCGCAAGTTGTTTATGTTTTCCTCATTTATGTAAATTCCTACATTTTCTGTGCTTTATGAATACTTTTAGAATTTGCAATGGTCAGGACAGTGAGAGAGAAGAAAGGGAAATAAATGGATTGATGATAGGTAGAGTTGGCTTCACCAATTCCGGTACACTTCACGAAAAGTTATGAAGCTACAGGCAGAAATGAACAGGGAAGGAAAATTGATGATAGACTTTCCATTGGCATTTGACATGGCAATTAACAACAAAATTTTCACCGAAGATGATTATGTAACATCTAGTACTGGGGGAAGTCAAACACTAATAGATTTTTTAATGTGTAGAAGGAACTGTTTAACAGAAGTAAAGAATTGTAAGGTCTTTAAAGGGGAGTGTGTTAGTAGGTAGCATAGTAGTATCAGATCTCTTGTTAAGATGAGTTGGAATGAGTAAAAAGTCCAACTAAAGATAAAATGATGGTGATTAGAGGAGCAAGACATTAAACCAAAGATAAAGTGGTGGTGATTAAAGGAGGAAGACATTAGAGAGAGAGATTTAAGGGAGCAGTTCTTAGTGGCATCAAATTGGCGATGTGAACATCTAGTGAACAGAAAATAGTGCAATAATCCTTAAAATAGTAGAAGAATTAGTGGGGAAGACATCTGGTAGGGGACCACCAAATGAGAGAGTGAGCTGGTGTTGAAGCCGAAGATAAGGTAAAGAAGGAAAAGGAAGTATGAGAAGTTTATCATAGAAATCAATCTGAGGAGAATAAGATAGCTAGGAAAACTGCAAATAAATAAGCTGTTTTTTTCCCATCACTATACTCTTTCCATAGCTTATGTTCTAAGGCTATGGTAAGGCTTCAAGTTTTTGATGTGTAGGACCATCTTGTTATATATATATATATATATATATATATATATATATATATATATATATATATATATATTTAGAGAAAGTGGCATTTTACTTCTCCTTCTATCAAGTTTTGTCTAGTGTCCTGTGGAAACACTTACTGTCTGTTATAGGTATTTAGATGCATTAATAATTTTATTTGTTGCCTCTCTGCATTTTCATTGAACACTATCTTAGTTTCACTCATTCATTTTCAGCCCTAAATATCTGCTTTCTCTATTCAGGTCTTCCATCATCTTTTGTAATTCCTCCCATGATTCATTGAACAGAACTATGTTATCAGCTAATCTTAAGTGTTTAAGGTATTCCCCAGCAATGTTAATTCATACATTTTCCTAATCTAAATTTTTAACTTCTTTTAGGCATACTGGGAATAATTTATGTACTATATATATATATATATATATATATATATATATATAAATATATATACATATTTATATATATATATGTGTATATATATGTATATATATACACACACACACATACATATATATATATATATATATATATATATATATATATATATATTTTACTATAATGGCTCCTGGGTCTAAGCACCAAAAATATATTATACTATGGCTCGTGTCTGGTGTCTGGGAACCAACATATATTATATATATTATGGCTGGCAAGCCAAACAACCTCTCGAATTCCAAACCCACCTGTTTGCTTTTACATTAAATATATTACACTTGGAAATATTAATACCCAAACTCTGAGACAGCTATATAACTCCCAGACAGCAATATATAAAACATTGAATATTCAAAGGTCTCTTATGTACACTCAAAAGTAAACTGGGTAATTATTATTACAAATTATTTATCACCACTTCTTGCTACGATTCTTTAACAGGGGTACGAGTGCATGCTAATTCAAACACTGGTGATTGGAATAATGCACTCTACAAAAATAAATATATTCTATATAAATTACAACACTGAAAGAATTTACATAAAACAAATAAACACTTGAATAAAACTTAGATTAAGACAAAAATGTTACAATCTGAAAATTATATAGTCTCATGACTTGAAATATTAGATCTGAATAAACCTTAGACCAAGACAAAAGAAATACTTATGAAAATTATACTATCACTAATTGCACTTGAAATGAAATCTGAATATAATATTCAAGTTTGATACTTAATGAAAATAGATAACCAGATCACGATACAATTATCTTTCTCCTTACTACAGGGCCATTTACTAAAACTCCAAGAGAATTTTTATAAATACTCACTATGTTTACAAAAACCCATCACATCAAAACTCTGATATTTAACTAAAGACTTTTGAAACATACTCTGAGCTGCGAATGAGAGAGAGGAGAGGGAAGATGGCTATGTCTTAAGGTTGGGATTCTTCAGCTGATCTAGCAACCCTGGGATTGCCTATATTTATGAAACTTAGGTACTTCCAGAATGTTCCAGGACCGAGATCTGGTAGCATGGAGCGGGGGTGGGCCTAAGGGCATCAGAGTTATCAACTAGATAAAAAATGTCGAGGGACGAATCCTGGGTTTTCAAGCAACTCTCACACATACCAACGCACAATGCGATGTGTCTCTGTCAGCTAGCTCTGCCCACCCTTTGTCCCCGAAATGAAAAAAAAAAGATAAGATCTATCACTAGGTTTTTCAGGGAAATTCCATAGCACATGGCATATAGGAATTGTGTATATTTTCTCTCAAACATGATGCAATACCTCTTAAAAATATAAAAGAACATTAGATAAGCCCTTGATCCTATGTCTTATAGTCGCATAACATTCTCAAACAGATTACGTAAGACTTTGTAACAGAATACACGAAATAAAAAGTTTATTCATAAAGATAACGTGAATTTACATATACTGACTTGAATAATGAATACTATGAAATTAACGACGAAAGTCTTACATGATTTACATAATAAACTTAAATCTAGATGAGAGGAACTCTTCTTACGGTGTCTGGCTATTCGTCTCTTCAATGCACAAATGAAATTATAAATAAATCATGAATAAACTATTGTATATACTCTACACTAGACTAGCTTTGTAGGGTAATATATATATATATATATATATATATATATATACTGTATAATGTTTTTTTTTCGAAAAGGCCCATAAAAGAAACACAGGAAATGAATAAACACTATATTTCCGTCAATAAACATTGACCCTCCTCAGGATGTAAAATAAAAATGAGGAATACAGTGGAGAGCAACAGTTTATATAGGAAAGCAAAAGGGTGTGTTCAATTGTTCTACAGTTATTATAATTGCTGGAAGGATTAGCCAAATTTAATTACATCCAGGTGCGTCTTCTTATTGTTGAGCCTCTCGGAAGATGTCTTGACCTCTGATGCATATCTGGTGGTTGGTCTTCGTGGATTATCTTCTTAATGATAGGGTTGAGAAGAGTATTGTCCACTGTGTCAGCTTTCCATTGGCCGCCAGATAGGTTCATTGTGTTTGATTGATTTATGATGGCTGATTCCAGGATTTTCCTTCTGTACGGACAGGTACTCTTAAAAAGCAAAGTCGACTCACTCCAGTTAATCTGGTGCCCTAAATCTTTAAGTGAATGAAATTCCTGAGTTTTCATAGCCATACCTAACAGATCTTTTGCCCAACGTAGACTTTTTCACAATCCCCACATGGTACTTTATAAATGCCGGATTCTATATCTCTGCTATTTTGATAAACATTAATAAGAGCGCTTCCTATGGTCTTTGGATATGAAAACCAACTTTCTCTATTTCCTACATTCATTTCTTTAGTTATCATGACATTTCAGTAAAAATTGGAGTAGATTGTAATCTATTTCTTAGAGGTTTGAGAATCTGTTCCCCAGCCTACCTAAGTAAAGAATTTGAAATAATTCGTAAACAACTCGCCCAGCTATTCTACCCGATGTACATCATAGAAAAGGCCATCAACAAAGCCAACACGATATATTATAAAGATCATGCTACTAACCAAGGAGATTTTAAAAATAAGATAAAACTCCCATATATAGAAGGTATTAAAATATAACAAATCATATCAAAACTGAGAACTCCTTTGTTTTTTCATATCCCAAGACCATAGGAAGCGCCCTTATTAATGTTTATCAAAATAAAAGAGATATAGAATCCGGCGTTTATAAAGTACCATGTGGGGATTGTGAAAAAGTCTACTTTGGGCAAACGGGCCGTTCGCTATCTCAAAGATTATCCGAACACAAAAGATCTGTTAGGTATGGCTATGAAAACTCAGGGATTTTCATTCACCTTAGAGATTTAGGGCACCAGATTAACTGGAGTGAGTCGTCTTTGCTTTTCAAGAGTACCTGTCCGTACAGAAGGAAAATCCTGGAATCAGCCATCATAAATCAATCAAACACAATGAACCTATCTGGCGGCCAATGGAAAGCTGACACAGTGGAAAATACTCTTCTCAACCCTATCATTAAGAAGATAATCCACGGAGACCGACCACCAGATATGCATCAGAGGTCAAGACATCCTCCGAGCGGCTCAACAATAAGAAGACGCACCTGGATGTAATTAAATTTGGCTAATCCTTCCAGCAATTATAACAACTGTAGAACAATTGAACACACCCTTTTGCTTTCCTATATAAACCATCACTCTCCACTGAATTCCTCATTTTTACTTTACATCCTGAAGAGGGTCAATGTTTATTGACCGAAATATAGTGATTTATTTATTTCCTGTGTTTCTGTTATGGGCCTTTTTGAAAATACATGTTAAACTGTTCGATTACAGTTATAAGTAAGACATATATATATATATATATATATATATGTATATACATATATAAGTATATATATATATGTATATATATATATATATATATACGTATGTATATATATATATATATATATATATATATATTCAATTTCCTCATTCATATATAAGTACAATATATTTAAATGCAAAAGAATTGTTTTATGAAAAAATTGCAAAAGGAAAATATATATATTTCCTTTGTAGGCTTATTTTGTATATAAATTTTGAACGGACACTATTCTCTAAAAGTTACTAGTTGCTTAGGCTATGATTCCTTCGACAATTTTCCACAAAACCATCCCAAAATTTCTTAAAGGGGCAAGCCGGTCTTCCTTAGCCCTCTCTTTCCTTGTGGAAGAATTGTTTAAGCATTGTACACATACCAACAAGGCAAATCTATGCTCACTCATAGTACATACATGGGATTTCTTTTCAAGATATCCCACATATTTAAAATTTTTGTATGATTCCCATGTCTCACTACAAACATAGTTAGAATTCTTATAAAATCCTTCTGTTCATTCCATTACAAAACTTTTATTGCTATATTATTATTTTGGAATGTAAGGCAAGTTCTGTGAGCATTTGATTATCAAAAAAAAAAAAAAAAAAAAAAGAACGAGAATATTGTCTCACTTCCGATGTACTCTGCAGGAGTTAGACCTCCTGGTTCTATAAGGTGGTGGGGGTATACATGTAGGGGAGAATGGGGATTTTGTTATTGCGCAATACTGTTGCATTGTTTTCACAAACCAGTTCTTCCTTAATAAGTCATATCTGAGTAAGCCTGAATGGGTGGACAAGCATCTTCATTTAGGTCCCATGATAGTGCTGTTCGTGTATTAACAAAAAAAAAAAAAAAAAATAAGAAAAAAATAGAAGTAGTAACTCCATCTTCATCCTCCCTGCTTTCCTACAGCCCTTCCAACAAGTTTCCCTCCTCCAACACTGTGGTATCCCCTCCCCTCATTGTCTGGCATGTCAATCATACCCATATTATCTTTGCAGTTACTATCCAATTCATCCTGTATATTATTAATTTGATCAAACCCCAAGAACATGATTCCCTTCCCCATGATAGATAGAATCTGAAAAAATGTGAATAGAATAGAAATAGGGATTTGAGGAAAAGTGTACTTTGGTAAAATATGGGCTCTGAGCCAACCCCCTGTTCACCATGAGATAAAAACACCTTCCTCACATATGCACCAACAATCCTATTATTACAAGACCAAACACTTTCACAAGTAATTATTATGTGAAAAGTTTGATTTTTTTTATCTCATTTAGGTGTTATAGGATCGACGTCAACCCTGAGCTGTCTTGAAAATCCTATAAGGCAGAGAGCTAAATTAAAATCTTCTGTACTCTGGTAATGCATGTAGTATACTGCTGGTTTTTAGGTCAATATCATCCATACAGCTGATGTTTTATGGGGGAAAATTTTGGTTTTGACGGGTGGGGTCATACTCGACCCACCATAACTATCCAGGTTTACCATCTGCCACACTCTTGTATTACCAGTCAACTCAACTTATTTTGCCATATGTTTGTCAAAAAGATTCGGCAAATATCTATATTTAAAACTGGATGGAGACATAACATTTTACTATTGCTCAAATTACCAGTATTCTAGAATACTGTACTAAATTAAGTCAAGTTTGAGAGGCCGGTGCGCTTGCGGTCTGCAACAAAGATTATGTGGAGAAATGATGGCAGGTATGCATATGTTTGGTGTTCATGTCTCATCATCTACTGGGATGACTAGGTGTCACCGGAAAGGGAGATAGACGAAGGATGGAGAGAGAGAGAGAGAGGGGAAAATTTTAAGTTTTTTAATGATCGAAATATGATGACTATCAGGTGACATCTCTCTCTCTCTCTCTCTCTCTCTCTCTCTCTCTCTCTCAAGGTCCAGATGATATTCATCCAAGAGAGATTATAGAATGAGAAGAAGAAATAAACCCAAACTTTTACAAAATGTTCCAAAAGACAGACAACGAAAGAAAGGTACCACAAGGATGAAAACTAGGCAATGTTCCTCCAATCCACAAAAAGGGACCAAAAGAACAAGCTGGCTACTACAGCCCTGTGTGTCTAAATTCAGTGCCTTGCAAAGTGTTTGAATCAATTGTAGTAGATTCAATAGTAGAGCATATAGAGAAATACAATCTTCTGATAGACAGCCAACATGGTTTTGACAAAAGAGATCACGTATGATAAATCTTTTGGAATTTTTCCACAGCATGTTTAGCTTTCATGACAAAAG
Source organism: Palaemon carinicauda (assembly GCF_036898095.1). Lineage (NCBI taxonomy): Eukaryota > Metazoa > Arthropoda > Malacostraca > Decapoda > Palaemonidae > Palaemon > Palaemon carinicauda. The sequence continues at coordinate 44,902,950 of NC_090759.1, forward strand.
CAGGCCAATAGACATCATAAACCCAGACTTTCAAGAGGGTTTTGACAAAGTTCCTCATGAAAAAATTAATGGTCAAAATTAGAGCACTAGGCATCATTAATGAGCCAGGGGAATGGATTGAAGATTGGCTAACAAACAGAAAACAGAGAGTTGTAATCAATAGAGAAGCTTAAGAGTGGGCAGCTGTTACAAGTGGAATACTTCAAGGATCCATCCTTGGCCCATTGCTATTTCTGATCTACATTAACAACATAGATTTAGAATTAACTAGTAGAATAGTCAAATTTGCCGACAATACTGAACTAGGCATAAATGCTGCGAAGTCAGAAGATGTAGAAGCTTTAAGAGAGGATCTAATGAAGCTAGGAGAATGGTCCAGAAAATGACAAATGCCTTTCAACTTGTAAAGTCATGTACATAGGTTATAGTAACCCACAATCAGATTACTCACTGCTAGGTAATGAAATAGAAAGTGTAGACAAAGAGGAAGATCTCGGTATTATTATCAGCAAGGATTTGGAGTTTACCAAATGAACATAAAAGCTGAAAAGAAAGCACAAAAACTAGTAGGTTACATAAAGAAGCAATTCAAATACAGAAATAGAGACACTGTACTACAGCTGAACACATCACTAGTATTCTAGAGAGTCCAATTTTGGGCTCCAAGTATTCAGAAGAATATAGATAGACTGTAAGCAGTACAAGGTAGGGCCACCAAACTAGTTCCAATGCTAAGGCACTTTGAATGTAGACAGAGGATGGAACATGTGAACTTATTTGATCTACAAACTCGATGACTAAGGGGACAGTTTATAGAGTCATTCAAAATTCTTAAAGGAATAACTAATGTAGATTACAACAATCCATTCACACTAAGCACAAATCAATCCAGAGGTAACAGATACAAACTGGAATTGAATAGATACAACACCACTCAATGTGGCTATTTCTTTACATACAAAATAGTAAATACTTGGAATAGACTTTTAGCGGATGTAGTTAACAGTAACTCGATAAACGAGTTCAAGAATAAGTTAGGCAAGATCATAAGAACTCTTAAAGGCTTAAACTAAATGTCTGTACCAAAGAGCAAATGAAGTCTCTGCAGATGGACTAAAAAGTCATTGAGACATCCAAAATCCTTATAACACAAACTCTCTCTCTCTCTCTCTCTCTCTCTCTCCTCTCTCTCTCTCTCTCTCTCTCTCTCTCTCTCTCTCTCTCTCTCTCTCTCTCTCTCTCTCTCTCTCTCTCATTTTTAGATTGTTTCCCTTTGAAGAATATCATCTTGATCAAGGTCTTACTAAAAACATGCTCTGCAACTTCTTTCCTGCATAAATTAGGAAAGAGTGCCTCAAATGGTTATCAATGTTTTGTTGGCTGTGAAAGTTGACCCTTGAATGTTTGAAGGAGTTATCTTTATACAGGTGCAAAGGTCTGTAGAATGGACTTGAGGGCTTATACTGTATAGCATCGCTCCTTTATATCCTTTCTATTATGTTTACAATTATGTGGACATCCAATGGAGATAGAGTCGAATTATAATGATTCCTAGTTAGGCTTTCATTTTTAAGAAATGTACAGTATTTATGTAGACATACAGCATCATTAATTTATTCTGTTTATTTATTGAACCTGTTAAGTTGCACAGATAATTTTTGTATTTTTGTGAAATATCTGAGAGGCTCTTAAAAATCTTCCTGTAAAAGCCTCTGAATTTCCTACTACAGTATTCAATTTTTGCAATATAGCAAGTGCTAGTAGTAACATATTTTTATAATTGTATACATCTTGTATAAATTTTGGCAATGTGATTAAGTAAAATAGAAACTTTTCATTGTGTCTTGGGGGTTTATTGGCCAAAAACATTTGTATTGCTTTGATTTTATCATTTATATTGGTTGGTTTTATGAATTGTAAGTAAATTCTTCATTATCAGTTTAGCTCTCTAGGATGATAGGACTGTAAATGTATTAGAAATTATTGTGAATTAAATATCTTATTTTGCATTGAACATAAACGCTGCTATTACAGTATTTCTTTTTCAGTTCAGGCATCATGTTGAGGAAGTGTCACCTGTGATGAGAGAGGAAGGTCCCCCTGCATGGAATGTCACAGTCAAGGACTTAGAGAATAATGTATCCTCGACTGCTACTTGTGATGCTTTGTTAATCTGCAATGGGTAAGGCTACAAAAAGAATACACAGTTAGTCATATCATGGGTTATTTCTTAGTACTGTATCTGAATATTCAAGTATAATATAGATAAATGCAGTAGTATTGCACTCACAGTATTTTGATAAATTGTATTCAGCATTCAATAACCTATACATTTTATTGGTTTGTATGACTAGTCCTAACATATTCCTCTAGAACTACTACTAAACTTTTGACAACACATAAGATATGCTTTGACTGTTTAGGCAAAAAGTATACGATTCAGGAAAGATTCATCGAGTTTAAGGATCACGCAGGTCTAGTAGTATTAGTTTTATGAAAAATAGGATCAGACAGTGGCAAGAGGAAAAAATGATGAGACTTAAGCATAATGTGCTCCCTTTCTCAGGCGGTAGAATATGGATAATATTACTATTTGGTCTAAATTCGCCTTTGTTTTGGTGCAAATAAAAATCTATTGTTCTTTAGATAGAAGATACATTAGTAACTGTTGAAACAGCTGGTAAATTGTTAACAAGCTGGTTACGGTATGTAATGAGAGGTTTGTGAGGGGGAGCCACCAAGCTGACTGAGTCAAGCCTCTTTTGACTTTGGCCACTTGGTGAAAGGATGTATTGCTGCTAGCTACTATTTTTTTTTTTTTTTCACTGTTTGTCGTTGAACTTTTTCTTGCTTTAGTTTATAATTTTTCTAGTGCACTCTCACTTTTGAGCATGAACAAAAAGGCAAGTCGTGTGGTATAAGGGTTTGGGATCCAAAACACCTACAGCTAAAGTAAACTGTAAAGGGAGGTTGGTACTCCACTTAGATGAAGCCATCATACGAAGAAAAACTTCAAACAAGCTGATAAAGAGCACACAACGAAACAACAACAAGTGTAGGAATACGCTGCGAACAAAGGAATGAGGTATCAGACACGAATGGGGGCACCATAGGGAGAGAGGATATGAAATGGCTCCTCACTTATCCTACCCCCTAGTTGACTAGATTGGGTAAAGTCTATTGGGGGTGCAGATATCTATGGTTATCTTCGGAGACATCCCTGATTATACTCGATATCTTCGGATAGTCCTTCTGGGAGTTAGAACCCTGTGATGCTGGATGGGAATTCTCTTGTGATATCATTTGCAAAAATATTATACAGTAGGAAGCTGCCGAAGGGAACTCCCATCAAGACGACATGGCTATCTCACCCAAAAATAGATTTTTCCTATGTCAAAATCCATTATTTTGTTAATCCCTTGTGTTTTATGCCTTGTGTTGTAAGGGGGTTTAATGAGTGATGTTCTTGCTCATCCCAACAGTAAGTTACTCCTGTTTTGTCTTGAGTGTCATCTGTAACTGTCTGTGGTAGATAAGGACTACCTTATCATAAAGAGTTGTGGCACTTTAGGTATTCCAGGAACTCCATATGTCAGTGTTTCCAGGTATAATAGCTCTGCCAGTGTACCCCTTGTGGTAATCCCCTGTGCTGTGCAGTGCAGTATGGTGCTTGTGTTAATGTTCCCAGTGCTCTCCTTGTAACAAAATACCTAGTGCAATGGTTGCTGTTGTGGCTGAGGAAGCTCCTGTAGTTTCCTCCTCCATGGAGTACAGTCCGTGTTGGTCTATCAGATCTGGACTCCTGTGGTGGCAGCAAAGGGAGAATGGTTGTTAAGAAAAGAAGATGCAAGTTTGGTCTTTCTATTCCTCCTCTTATTTCCCTCTTCAGACACTAGAAAAAAAAAAAAGAAGAATATTCTCATAGGAAGGCCTATCGCTGAAAGTTCCTTGATACTTCTCATAACTATTCTCCTCAAGGATGGGGGCAACAGAACTCACCTCCTAACTAGTACCTTTGGGGCAGGTCTATTGGAGTTTGAGCTTGGTATCACAGCAGTTGCTGTTCCACTGTATGCAGATGACTGGTCCCACCAGGATCAAACGCAACACTGCAAGCCAGGAGAGGGTAGTGTGTGTTAGCCCACATTTGCCATTCCTGTTGTGACATAGGAGGATGTTTCCTTGCTCTATTGAAGGGAGCAATGTAGTTCACCCGTAGACTGATACATTCACTGTTGACAGCTACTACTGTTGCAGGTGAATGGTCCTATCGGGCAAGTGTAATAGCTAACCTGGTGAATGGTACTCATTTCCTAACCCCCAAAAGGACCAAGGGCTGGCAGTACATCAGGAATTTATTTTTGGAAGTGTTAGACGACAGCACTGTCGAGGTGTATACAGTAATTTCTTTTATTTTTTGCAATGAATTCCTCGAGTAAAGTGGGTATAGAATTTTTGTGATAGCTAGTCCTAGGGTTCTATCATAGTAACAGCAGGAGGCATAGTGAGTTAAGTTACTTAGGTTTACTTTGTCTAGATAAGGAGTTTTTACCTAATTTAAGAGTAATAGTTATTAAGACTAGAATTATGTAAGTATGAAAATTTTAAAATTGGTTCTGTACTTTGGTGGTTGTATGGAGTGTAGGGTTACTTGGATGATAGGTAACACTACAGAAAGATACATAGTTACGGGGCCCGGCTGAAAGGCCAATATATGGGGTTATAGGAAAAAAAATCACTAAATCTTTAGAAAATTCACTGAGCTTTGTATGGCAATGGGAAATGCGTATACAATATATTTTGTCAAAATTCTTCTTACTTTCATAGTTACACGATAGTTAGTAAAAGTAACTCAAAAAACCAAAAACATTGTTTCCCACAAGAATATGCAGTATTTTCTCTGTTATCGTAATTTTTGATAATTATTACAGTTTAATGTAAAACAAATTGTGAGCAATGTTATCTGTATAGATTCCACGAGTCACAAGATGACGTATTACATGGTAAATTACACTCTTTACCCTTCAGTCCTACCACAAACCTCAGAGAGAGTACACGTTTGAGTTTGACCTCTGACATTCACTAGTTTTTACGTCTGTTTTTTCTCGTTTTTGGCAAGAATTTCTTCATTTCAAAGAAGAAAGGACAATTTCAATATGTCGCTAACATAAGGAAGAAGAAAATTTGCTCTAATAAGAGTTCAGAAATGGGTAATATTGGCGAAATTAGCGGAGTTACTGGATTAGAGAGATGATGAACTCGCGACTGTCTCACCTAAAGAAGCAAGATATTGAGCAAAAGTATCTTCATTTATGATTAAATTATGATGAATAACTTTGTTTTGATTTATTGATATCCAGAAAAGAACATAAAATTCATAATAATCATGATTTATTAATATTGTCTTTGTAAAAATACAAAGAAAAACTGAATGCCCGTATCTCAAAACTATACTTATTGACCTTCAAGTTCTATCTTCTCCCTTATTTTTAAAGATATAGCATTGATATTTGGTATACAACTTAGAAAGACATGATAAAACAATAAAATAGAGCCTTTACTCCAATTTTTTTTTTATATTTTTTTTTCTTTCCCTGAAATATTGGGTTTATTTTTTTACCATAATGAAAAATTGAAATCTAGCAAAAAAAAGGACTTGTAGAAAAAACACACTATTCTATTTGAGGTCTCTATCACTTCTATTTGGGGTATTAATCCCAGGTCTTAATATTAAGTATCAAGGGAGGAGATAGAATTTTAAAAACACTAATTTTCAAGGTAAATTGTCCTGTCGTCGCAAAACCGAAGATTAGAGGCAAAAATCCAATGCAGTTTGAAAATGTCTTAGGTCATCATATTGAGTGGTATGAATGTCAAAGTCCTGTCCTTAAGAAACGGCATTAGCCGGCCGGCCCCCTTAGTATACTGTACTGTAGAGAGTAGGTGAGGAGCTCCTAACTGCTCAGAGAGGTCTGAAAACAAGCACAGGTTATGGTTGTAAAACCAAGTAAATGACCTCATTACCTGCTTTTGGAAGTGTCAGACTTTTTATGTATTACCACTATCCTGCCATCTTGTTAACCCTTTTACCCCTAATAGACGTATTGGTATGTTTCACAAAACTCATCCCTTTACTCCCAAGCTGCATTTACATTTTTTTGCATATTTTTGATAACTTTGTGAGAAACTTCAGGCATTTCCTAAAAGAATGAGACCAATCTGACCAATCTATGACGAAAATTAAGGCTGTTAGAGCAATTTTAAAAAAATATATTGCAAAATGTGTTTGAAAAAGAAAACGCCTGGGGGTTAAGGGGTGGAAAGTTCCAAATAGCTTGCGGGTAAAAGGGTTAAGTGTGGTAATCTGCAATGAACTTTGAAGAGATTTATTTATATAAACATAATTATTGTCATAAAATTTCTAGTATCAAAACTTACCCAAGTTCACTGATGTTGTCTTATAATGGTAAGAGATGGCTGAGTGTAGGTGCTTTGATCTTCCACGAGGAAAATTACCAATTAGAACTAAGGCAGCCTTGTTTCCTCCCATATCACCTACCATGGAGCGAGCGATAGCCTTGCGTATGGATGGGGGAAGCATTAAGAAAAAAAGAAAAGGGAATTATTTACCAAAGGAGGTTAAATTAGGTGGAGATACCCTGGGCCATATATCTTTTACTAATTCGTGTCATCAGCAGTTAGTGGCGAAACACCTCGTGTGGTTGGAAAAGTGACAGAAGCCAACAGCCCTACTTTGAGACATCATCACTTTTTTTCTCTTTTTCTCTTTTTATGTGTATATTTTCTTCTTTCTATTGACAATGAAATATTGAAATAAGAAAAACAAAAGTACAGAAAGCTTTTTGAAAAACTACTTCACACTACTGTATCAATTTATGTATTGATTCTAGGGATATAGAATTTCCGTGGAGCACATCTTGCATGTTATTATATATTGAAATATAATTTGACAAAAAGAAAAAAAAAAAAAAGAGTTCAGTGTGATCTTGACTCATTTTATATGTCATCAAGAGCCTTAATTGTGCTCAGGATAGCCTATTATTTATTATACAATGTATTTAAGTTATATGTACTGTATATACATACTGTACAGTTTACAACAAAACTGGTGATACCTGAATTTAGTTATTTTTGTTCGAAAGTCACTAACTGGCAACTCTCACATTCTTCCCATTTCTAATGAGACTAGTTTCCCGGGACAAAGCATTTTGAAACTTCATTTAATAACAGATACAGTTCATTAAGCATGATTTGAAAGAATTTATGCTATATTTTTTACCAAAATAGCTGGATCATCATGGAAAAATTAACCCAATAATCTTAATTATGATAAAAAAAAAAAAACTTAATGAGTCTGACTTTTTAGCCACAATAGTAATGTATTCAACGTAAAGAACGTATCGGAGATGTAGTTGGGGACATCACTAGCCAGTCTCACGATGGCACTCTCACAAGCAAGCCATCTGTCAAATATGGCTAGAGCTACCCAACAGCTACCAGATAATAGTAACTCTAGTTAAGCTTATTTAACCAGATTCTCTATAAAATATAGATGTAACAAATCGTCTTATCATTAACAAAATAACTGTTTATCGATGGGTAAACGATACAATGAAGGAGAAAAATTGAAAGATCATCCTAGGAGGTGAGACCGCACAACCGCAGAAGAATACGAAGATTCATGAAACCATTAGCATAGGCCTAGACTCCAGAGCCATCCTATCATCATCATCACCATTATTATCATTGTTATTATTATTATTATTATTATTATTATTATTATTATTATTATTATTATAAATTAAGATACGTTGTTATTGTCGTTCTGTAGAATGTTCACATAACACATGTAGCTGAATATGTTTGATCTGGTTAGTCTTTTGTTCGTAAAGTAAAAGTAAAATAATAGAAAGGCAGAATTAATTGTATTTCTAATAGCGAAGATAACTCACCACCTCGCTTATTTATTTATTTATTTAATTTTTTTGAATTTTTTTTTTCCTCAAACTAAAAAAAACCCATTTGGAGACTAGCATTATGAAAGAGGGAGTATTATACTTGATAGGGAGGTTTGATTTTTCATTTTAGATTAATAGGTATAATTGTTCCATTTAGTGGAGGATTAGTGATGGGTATTGGTGAATATTGAAATGATTAATTTCATTTTTAAATTTTTCAGATTGCAATCAGTACTGTATGTGTTATTCCTTCCTTAGCAAGTGCTTACCTTGAAGAATTTATATTTCATGTTTTTATTTAAATTATAGGTGTAAATATAGAAAGAAATAATTTGATTGAATTTGATTATTGTTTTTTTTCAGACACTATTCAGTACCTAGAGTACCATACGTAAAGAATATTGACAGTTTCATGGGAAGGAAGATCCATAGTCATGACTATCGTGAACCTTTGCCATATAAAGACAACACTGTGGTCATATTAGGTGCTGCCGCATCTGGTTTAGATATCTGTCTTGAGATTTCTGGAGTTGCAAAGAAGGTAAGGATTTGGAAAATATTTATAATGGGTTGCCATCTAATTAATACCATACAGTATACAGAAACCTCCTTTATTAATTTTTTCAATTTATATTACTGTACAGCATTACCCTTTTTTATGTCGTATCACCTTACTATCATTTCCGACTTTATGTTGCTCATTCTTGAATGTTAAATATGACAAATTGGGAACTAATTTGTATTTTTTCTAACCATATAAATCTGGAGCTATTTTTAGGGGATGTTACTTTCAACGTAGCTGAAAGATGCCATAAGACTTTTAGCGAGGGATAACCACCCCAACTGCTAATTAGCTGGAGGAGGGGAGTGTAGCCGGCTACCCCGCTCACTCACACCCCTGGGCTGAGCACCCACTTTGCTTGCAGGCAGGACTTTCTAGGGAGATAAGTACAGGGGGGCCAAGCTGTATATATACATCCAGGTTTTTATCATTAGGACAAACAAATTACTTCCAAATTTGTCATTTGTTCCATCACTCTAGACAAATCTTTGCTATTTATAGGGGATGACTTACCTCTTAGGAGGGTTGAAGTATGTGCCAACTGGCACCTGGCATTTGACCTGAGGTTCTCTCCTTACAATATAGATTGCAAATGGTAGGAATGCTACACCTCTCTAAAACCATCGCGCTACGCACAACTAGCAGCCTCCGCAAACTGTGTTTGTGGCACTAGCAATTGCCTGGTCTAGGTACGAGTTCTCTGTCATAGGAATCGGTGAGTACTTAGGCATTACCCAACCCCCCCTCGCTAGAGGTATTGGGGACGCAACAAGTATAATTTCTATGCTAAGTGACACAAGGGAAATGGTTCTTACCTGCAGAGGGGTGAGGTCAGCTGTGCTGAGGACCCTGGTGCTAATTCCCCATGGGAGGTAAGGTGAAGGGAAAAAAGAAGCCAGTCATTCTTGCTCATTCACCCCACACTAACACAGGTAACCTTAGGCCTCAACCCTCTGCTACTTGTCCATCAAGGAGCTTGAGGTGTTAAGACCACTTGTTGAGCAGCCACTACAGGACCAATAGAAACCCTTTCCATACTCCTGTGGATCATGTCTTGCAGGTAGTGGGTGGTGAAGGTTGTCTGATGCTTGTACATGCCCTCTTACAGTACCTGCGTCACAGAGTAGTTTTTTTTTCAGAGCTAGGGACGTTGCAATGCCCCTGACGTTATAAGCTCTGGGTCTTGGTGGGAGGGTCAGTGATAATTGCAAGATTGATGAGCTAGCGAATCCAGGATAAAATGGTGTTTTTTTCCGTGACCCTCCTTTTGACCTTTTCCGTGCTGACAAAGAGTGCCGATACACGGGGTGAGCTGCTGCTGATCTTTTAAGGTAACACTTCAGACTCCTCACTGGACAAAGTTCCAGTTGTTCAGCGTCAACAGTTACTGAACAAAGACTCCCAATCCTGAAAGGCCCGAATCTAGGATCTGCTACTTCTGTATTTTGAGTCTTGGCAAAAAACTTGGGGATGAAGCTGAGTAAGGGGGATATCTGTTGCCTGGCGTAATGGTTCGTAGGGAGCGCCCTTCATGGACTGAAGGACTTGAACCACTTTCCAAGGAGGAGGTTCAACTTCCGATTGGGGACAGGTAATCTTATAACTTCATGTGAGGAGAGAAAGTTCCACGTGGAGGAAATATCCACTCTCTTAGTTTAAAGGCGAGACTCAAGGCTGAGTGGTAGCATTTTACTGCCTGAACCGAGAGGAGCATTTCTTCCCGAAGTTACACAAGAAACTACGCTATTGCTGGAGTAGAGACATTGAGGGGAGTGATACCCCTTCCACGACACCAACCACAGAAGATGGTCCAAGTAGCTTGGTAGACTGACACTGAGGAGCACCTGAGGTGTCCAGCCATCCTTTTTGCAACTCATTGTAAAAATCCTCTGTGAGTAAGTAGGTGTTAGACAGTCTCCAGGCGTGAAGCCAAAGAGAAGCTACGGCTTTATGAAAGATGTTGGCATGTGGTTTGTTATGTACGTTAAATTATTATACATTGTATTACAAAACTTTTGAAAAGGGGTTATTGCTTCCTATACAGTATGATGTAAAATAAAACTATTAATATTTTCATATATATTAATGTAAGTTATGACTCTGAAATATCATTGTGTTCTGGAATGAGACTTCTAGATACTGCTTCGGTGCCATAAAGAAAATTTGAGAGAGAATCCCTGGTGCTACGCCATGTTGCGTAATTCTAGTCCTGGGTGCTTTTCGTCTGTTAGGAACATTCAGGAGTATTGGTCCCTCGTATTTAAAGCACAGATGATGAGTGAGCTGGAGAGAGTAGACTAGACTATTACACCGCTGGTGTTTGGTGACATTTTTCCTATACACCCTTTCTGATTAAAAATTGGTGACTACACACAACGATAGAGCATCTTGAAGATGAGGAAGTTAAACAATTCATGTTTCAACGTCAGAAGTTGTATTCCTACATATCAACCTTTAATATCAGAAACTAGGCAATGTCGTCTGTCCCTCACTGCATAGAAGTTTGGGAAGTCAATTCAAGACCTACTTCTTCGGGAGAACTTTACATATTAATAGTTAGTTTCTGGTGGGCTGTAAGTATTTGGTGGATCTTTTATGATACAGTAAATGATTATGTTAAATCTCAAATATTAAATAGCTATGTTTTATGTTTGCTAGGTAACATTTTCATTTGCTGTTAATGTTTTGCTATTGTTTAGGAATATTTTCGAGTAGATTTACATAATCTGCGTCGTGTACGATAGTTTGACATAACAGAATGGAGATCTATGTCCAGGATCTGAATTGTTATGATATATGTAATTCAAAGATTGTTTCTTAAAAAAAACTTTTGTTATTTGTATAAAATAGTCAGCAAACATGTCAGAGTTTAACATACCTGAGTTTTTTTTTACAAATTTTGTGAGGATCCACAAATTTAGAACTTAACCCTTTTACCCCCAAAGGACGTACTGGTACGTTTCACAAAAGCCATCCCTTTACCCCCATGGACGCACCGGTACGTCCTTGCAAAAAAATGCTATAAAAATTTGTTTTTCATATTTTTTGATAATTTTTTTGAGAAAATTCAGGCATTTTCCAAGAGAATGAGACCAACCTGACCTCTCTATGACAAAAATTAAGGTTGTTAGAGCAATTTGAAAAAAATATACTGCAAAATGTGCTGGGAAAAAAATAACCCCCTGGGGGTTAAGGGTTGGAAATTTCCAGATACCCCGGGGGTAAAAGGGTTAAGTGATCTCAAGAAATCAAGCTTGGTGAGTTAAGGCAAACATGTTGAATTTAATGTTAAAAACTCAATGAAGAAAGAGGATCCAAATCATTTGTTAATTCAGAATTTGGTTGAAGATGATGTGTTACCTCAGGATATGTTAGAAATTAATAGTCCATATGTGGTTTTAGATTCATTGGCTAAGGAACTTGATAAACTTAGAATTGAAGATGAGCGTGAGAAATTAAAATTAAAAGCAGAGTTGAAACATGAACATTTAGATGCAGAGTTTAAACGTGAACAGTTAGCAGCTGAGCATGAGAAAAGAGAAGCAGAGTTAAAACATGAACAATTACAAGCTGAGGAGAGACCTAGAGATAAGGAAGCTCAGATAAAGCTTCATGAGCTTAATGTTTAAAAAGAGTTAGAACCTGAAAGAATTAAGCAGGCTAATTCTAGTAATACAGTGGAACCTCTGCATACAATTGTCCTAACATACGAATTTTCCAACATCCGAAGTAAAATTCGACCAAATTTCTGTCTCGACACCCGAAGTAATGCTCCAACATCTGATGTAGATCTTGTTCACGCCGGTAGATGGCAGCACTTAAGAGGGACGCCATTGAGCGTCGAGTGCACAGTTCTCTGTTCTTCTGTGTTTCGTGTGGTTTGTCCTCTGTTTGGTCTGTTATTAACAGCGCTTATTTTCCTCCTTTTCTCACATTTCCTTTTTAATTTTACCTATAATCATGGTGCCTAAGAAGCTCAGTTTCAGTACAGGTAGTGGTGAGAAAAGGAAGAAGGCAATTCTTTCATTAGAATTGAAGCAAGAAATTATAGAAAAACATGAGAGCATTGTGCATGTGAGTGATACTGTATGGCTAAACAATATGGCCGGAATAGGCATATGATCTCGACAATCATCAAGCAGAAGGCAGCCATTAAAGAAGATAAACCTTTGAAGGGGATCACCATTATTACAAGACATCGTAGCAATACCCTGGAAGAGATAGAACGCCTTTTGTTGATAGGGATAAAGGACAAAGAGATTGTTGGCAATGATCATTTGTTTTGGCTATCACGGGATTAAAATTCAAGGAGAAACTGCTGCTACTGATGCTGTTGCTGCTAAAGAATTTATCAAGTCATTGAAAATGAATTTATCGAGACGTTGAAAATGATCATCAAAGAAAATAAAAAATTTTTAAAGTATTTTCTATTTTTCCTAACTATACAAACCTGAGTTCTTTAAAAGGATTATGATATCAGATAGCTGGAACTTGCCTGTTGAAATCTATAATAAAGTTGTGGAAGTTGTTGCTGGTTGGTGAGTAAGGCATGCCAACCTGACAGTCCACTAACTTGTCACTTTGACCTTATCCTAGGACTTGCTGGGGTGTTGAAGCTGGAAATGTAACTTGAAAATTTCTGGACAACGTAGGAATGACAATAGGAGATCAGTGGCCCTCATAAATCTACAAACAACTCTGACAACTAATAACAATACCTACCACTGACACTTAACAAAAAATGATGCTGGACTTAGTCTGCAAAGTCATCCTGATGAAGTTACCATATAAAACAGTCATGACAATTCCCAACGCATCCACAATGCCCCTTAAGTATTTCCTTCAAATGGTTGATGAGGTTTACCTGCCCCAGAAATTGTAAGAACTCACTCAACCACTATGAAGCGAAGGACGGGGTGCCAGATTTCCTCACCTCTTCCCCACACCACTCAAGAAACAACAACCATTTAATGAAGCAGCTCTTTCAGTAGAGAATACAGTCTGACAAATCAAAGGTCTTTGTTTCTTGCATTGGAGATATGCATGTGATGCTTGAAAGTCCGAGAAAGGGCACATGCTGTCAAAAAGCGAATCGTCAGAAACGGCCAGACTTTTTGCCTCATTTGAGGAAACGAGCATGTCTTTTCCTGACTTTCTTTCAAGAAATGGAAAAATACCTTAACATGTTTCTACATTTTCAAAGGTAACATCACCAAGGTCTTCTACATTAGAGTACCTTCCAACCACTTGAGTCAGACTGAAGAAGCCTCGTGCAGTCTTCAGAGCCTGATATATTTGTCCGGTGGCTTCCTTCCTCTTGGAATTGGGAGGATAATGTTCCTTCCTTTCACACCCAACCTGTTGAACCAGGAAGGTGTTAAAGAAAGGAAGGGAAGGGATGCTAGAGTCAGCATTCTCCTTCTCCACCTGCTGTGAGTCAGGATGATACCTGTCAAACCACTGGGCAACGTGGAGTGAAAAGAGTGGTGTTAGAATTCTCCCTAGATGGATACAGCCTTCCTTTCATAATCTCTCACACTCTGCATTAAGTGGCTCTGACACTTAATGCACAGGGGAAAGTGATGATTGAGAAGACTGTGCATGAAGTCGTCCAAAATGGTTCTCCAGGCTTCTACAGTTAGCTTTACTTGGATGAAAAGTCAATCGGAGAATAAAGAACAGTCTTTGACCCCTTTCTTCAGAAAAAGTTTGTTCTGGACACTTCATTGAAGATGGAGAAAGTAAGTATTGTACGTGCCACCATCACGAAAGAAGATTTCATGCTTTCTGTAGATCTCAAGGATGTATACAGAATTTTTAAATACCAATCCATCAGTCCTACAAAATGATCCTCCACTTTGTCCTTTGGGAGTTGTGTACCAGTTCAAAGTTCTGTGCTTTGGATTTGCTGATCCTGTTGTCCTCCAGGAGGCAGTTACTCCAGGGCCTGGAATGACTGATTTCCTTTTGCCTCGCTTTTGGGATTGTGATGAGTCCTTTCCAAACAGAAGAAGAATGACTGTATCTGGATATGCTGACAGACGCGGCAGTGGCAAGACTCTTTCCATCAGACAATTGTATCAGCAGAAACAAGTACAGTGGTACCTCTACATACGAATTTAATTCGTTCCACAACCAACTTCGGATGTAGAAAATGTTCGGATGTAGAAACGAATTTTCCCATAAGAATACATGGTAATTCATTTAATCCGTTCCTCAGCCTAAAAACCCTTAATAAATCCTTAATAAATGGCTAGACATAATTACACATAACAATAACATAACTGCATAATATGAAAGAAGCATGTAAAAAAGATAATTATAAAGAAATAATAAATAAAAAATGTGTTTTATTGCCGTTTTACCTTAGAGACAGGCCAACGCAGGTGTAGGATTTGCTACGCCAGGAGGAGACAGACAATCGGCGAGAAGGTAGACATGGTGTTAACATGTTCTTTAAATAAATACTCTCTCTCTCTCTCTCTCTCTCTCTCTCTCTCTCTCTCTCTCTCTCTCTCTCTCTCTCTCTCTCTCTCTCCTCTCTCTCTCTCTCTTTTGTTCTTCTTCACTGTTAGTGTTAGAGGCATCTATTAATTTTTTCTGAGAGAGAGAGAGAGAGAGAGAGAGAGAGAGAGAGAGAGACATTAAACAAAAATGAGAGATTAAACAAAAATGTGTTGTGTACATATGATTTTTAACAGCGTTAACGAGTTGAAAGACAGTTAAATGTAACTAAAAAAACAATATCAGCGAATCTGAATTCCTTTATGAACTAAAACAAATATTGATACAAACACACTCGTGTGCGTATGCGCAAACACACACACACGCACGAGGAGACACGATCGGCGAGGAGGTAGAGATGGTGACTGCGATAACATACCGTATCTTACACTACGGAAATTTTAATCTAAGTTAGCTTATTTATTTTTTTTTTTTTTTATATTTCATATTTTTTACATTTTTTTTTCTTTTTATTTTTTATTTTCATCACTTTCAGTGACGAGTTACGGTATGTTATCGCAGTCACGATCTCTACCTCCTCCCCGACCGTCTCTCTTACTGCGTAGCAATTTTTGCACCTGTGTGTGTGTTTGTGCATACGCACACGAGTGTGTCTGTATCAATATTTGTTTTAGTTAATAAAGGAATTCAGATTAGCTGTTATTACTTTCTTAGTTACATTTAATTGTTTTTCAACTCGTTGACGCTGTTAAAAATCATATGTACTCTAAACACATTTTTGTATAATCTCTCTCTCGCTCTCTCTCTCTCTCTCTCTCTCTCTCTCTCTCTCTCTCTCTCGGAAAAAAAAATAATAGACGTATCTAACACTATAACAGCGAAGAAGAACGAGAGAGAGAGAGAGAGAGAGAGAGAGAGAGAGAGAGAGAGAGATTTTATTTAAGGAACATGTTAATGCTATGTTTAGAGAGAAACAGAAAAAGAGAGAAGTCTTATTTAAAAGAGCTTGTTAATGCTATCATGGTTTTCTTTGCTTCACTTTTTCCTTTCTTTCTGTTCATCACGCTGGCCCTTCTCACAAATGATCGTTGCCAACAATCTCTTTGTCCTTTATCCCTATCAACAAAAGGCGTTCTATCTCTTCCAGAGTATTGCTACGATGTCTTGTAATAATGGTTATCCCCTTCGATGGTTATTTGCTTTAATGGCTGCCTTTAGCTTGATGATCCTCGAGATCATAGGCCTATTCCGGCCATATTGTTTAGCCATACAGTATCACTCACATGCACACTGCTCTCATGTTTTTCTATAATTTCTTGCTTCAATTCTAATGAAAGAATTGCCTTCCTCCTGTACTGAAACTTAGCTTCTTAGGCACCATGATTATAGGTAAAATCAAAATGGAAATGTTAGAAAAGGAAGAAAATAAGCACTGTTAAAAACAGACCAAACAGAAGACAACCACACGATACACACAAGAATAGAGAACTGAGCACTCAACGCTCAATGGCATAATGTTTACTTCGTGTGTCGAAATAAAATTCGGGTGTAGAGTCAAAAATTTGCTCGAATTTTACATCGGATGTTGGAAAATTCGGATGTAGATACGTTCGTTTGTAGAGGTTCCACTGTACTGTAGGTAGGGAAACTGTTTCAGAATGATCTAGAACTTCCAGCTAGACAGTTGCACCATCTTCAAGGACATCTTTTGTCGATGAAGAAGCTCTTTCCACACTGGTGCCTCTACCAGTGATCACTACATTGATGTCTGAAGCATCAGTGGTCAGCAGCCACTGAGCTCCTTACCCTCTAGTTCCTAAGAAACTGGATGTTCAAGACAATCTGGCCTAGTAGTGGAGAGATTAAAACATCATCAGTTGAGTTCCACTCAATTCCCCACTTCCGGAGATGCTGCTGTTCACAGACACATCCAAGGAGGGGTGGGGCACATCGGAGGAATGACTGCCTGGGGAATTTGATTTGCAGAATAGTTCCTGAATATCATTGTGGAAAATGCAGGAAGCAATTTTAGCATTTAAAGCTTTTCAACAGAGTTTGATAGAGCCCTCAGTAGTATTGATGAGTGATAGCACTACCATGGTGGCATTTGTCTACAAGCAAGGGGACACTGTTTCACAGTCCCTTGGCAAGTTGGCAAAGCAAGTGCACCCTTGGGTATTCGAACACTTAGTAGAGCTGACAGAGAGGTTCACTACAGGGAAGAGGAATGGTCTAGTGGACATACTCAGTTGTCAGGGACAAGTGTAGGTTAAAAGGATTCAGGCCTTATTGCCTTATTCTTACCTTACTCTATGTTTGGGTTTCCCCAGGTCCCTCAGTGTGAGGCACCTCGTATATCCACCAGAGAGTTGCTAATGCATCTTCCGGTGTATTTTGCATCTTCCAGTCTTGGATGGTCTGGGATGCATCTTAGGTATTCATCGAGCTTATTCTTAAACACATTACGCTCACTCCTGATATGTTTCTTAGATGAGCTGGCAGCGCATTAAATAGTCGCTGCATTATCGATGCTGGTGCGTAGTGGATTAATGTCCTGTTTGCCTTCCTTAGTTTTCCTGGTATAGTTTTGGGCAATATTAATCTACCTCGGCTTGCTCTTTCTGATAATTTTAGCTCCATGATGTTTTCAGTAATTCCTTCGATTTGCTTTCATGCTTGTATTATCATGTGGCATTTTCTTCTCCTTTCTAGACTGTACAATTTTAAAAATTGCAGTCTTTCCCAGTAATCAAGGTCCTAACTACTTCTATTCTAGCAGTAAAGAACCTTTGTACCTGTACACTCTATTTGTGCAATATCCTTTTGGAAGTGGGGGTACCTTATCACATTGCAGTACTCGAGTGTACTACGTACATAAGTTTTGTAAAGCATAATCATGTGTTCAGCTTTTCTTGTTTTAAAGTGTCTGAATAACATTCCCATTTTTGCTTTACATTTAGCCAACAGTGTTGCTATTTGGTCGTTGCATAACATATTCCTGTTTAACATTACACCAAGGTCTTTAATTGCTTCCATGTTTGTGATTGTCTCGTTATTAGGTCCCCTGTATGCATATATCATTCCTTCTCTGTTTCCATAATTTATTGATTCAAATTTATCAAGAGTTAATTACCATCCTATTTATCTCTGCCCATTCATATATTTTGTTTAGATCTCTTTGTAATGGGTTCCTATCTTCATCACAAGTAATTTCTCTACTTATTCTTGTGTCATCGGCAAAACTCTCACTACAGAGTCTTTAACATTACAGTCTATGTCAGAGATCATAATAACAAACAGCAGTGCAGCTAATACCGTACCCTGTGGTACGCCAGATATTACCAGAGCTTCATCTGATTTCTCTTCATTTGCAACCACTATCTGTTTTCTGTTTTGTAGAAATTCTTTTATCCATTTTCCTATCTTTCCCACAATATTATGATTTCTATTTTTTTTTCTCTAATATATTAAGGTTTCTCCTGTTGGAGTGTCTCTGTTGTTGGTTGCTGATTTTCTCATGTACTTTCATTGTGGGAAGCTCCTCTCAGTCTCTGCGGTGAAAGGCTATCGCTCGGCCTTGAGTTGATTTTTCAGATATGAAAGCTGAAACCTTTCTTCTTTATTAGGATTGCCTATGCCCATGAGGAGCAACGAACAATTGGGTCCTCCCAGAGAACTCATGCCCCCAGAATGGGATGTCACATGAATTCTCAGCTCTCTTGAACAGTTTCCTTATAAACCCTTAAGAAAGCCATCAGATAGGGATCTGACCCTCAAGCCTGGTTTCCATTTAGCCTTGGCCTCGGCAAATATAGTAAGCATTTTGTGTGCCATGGGTCATTCAGGAGAATGGAAGGAGGTCTCCCTCTCTTTTGTCCCAGAGTTTGTGACCAAGAGCCAAAACTCAGCTGTCCATAACTTCAGATGTGAGTCCTACGTCTTTGGAGTTTGCAGCATTTATACCTAGTTTAGTATCATCGGGAAATTTGGTTATTATACTAGTTAATCCTAAATTTATGTCGTTAATGTAGATCAAAAATAGCAATGGAACAAGAATGGATCCTTGAGGTACTCCACTTGTAACAGCTGCCCACTCTGAAGCTTCTTCATTGATTACAACTCTGTTTTCTGTTTGTTAGTCAATCTTCGATCCATTCCCCTGGCTCATCAATGATGCCTAGTGCTCCAATTTTGACCATTAATTTTTTATGAGGAACTTTGTCAAAAGCCTTTTGAAAGTCTGGGTATATGATGTCTATTGCCCTGCTTTTGTCATAAAAGCTAAACATGTTTTGAAAAAATTCCAAAAGATTTGTCACAAATGGTCTCTTTGTCTAAAACCATGTTGGCTGTCTATTAGAAGATTGTTTTTCTCTATATGTTCTGCTATTGAATCTACTATCATTGTTTGAAATATTTTGCAAGACACTGAAGTTAGACACACCGGTCTGTAGTTGCCAAGTTCTTCTTTTGGTCTCTTCTTGTAGATTAGAAGAATATTGCCTAGTTCCCATCCTTGTTGTGCCTTTCTTTCATTGGCCATCTTTCGGAACATTTTGTAAAGGTGTGGGGTTATCTCTTCTAGTTCTATAATATGTCTTGGATGAATATCATCTTGACATCATCCCTTGTAAAGGTGATTCTATTTAATGGTTGTGGCCCTTCATATTTTATAGCTGGTTCGGGGGAGGGTCGTTGATTCTTCCCTAGTGCATACAGTTGTAAAATATACATTCATCAGTTCAGCTTTTTCCAAATCATTTGTTAGAAGATTACCCTCCGTGTCTCTTAATGGGCTCTTGTTGTTTTTGATTGGTATTCTATGGTTTACATATACAAAAAACTTTTGAGTTTTCTTTACTAGCTGAAGCCACTCTTTTCTCTTCAGTGGTCTTGGTCTTTCTAACTACAGTAGTTTATCTACTTTTCTGCTTAATTTCTTGTGCTCCGAAATTTCATGAATTGAAGGCTGTGGACCCATTGATTTATGTTTGCTGTCTCTACTTCTTATTGCACTGGCTATTTCTCTGTTGAACCACTTAGTTCGTGGAGTTCCATTTGGTAACATTTTTTTATGGGTCCTATATTTGGCCCTTTTATCTTTATATATTCCATAAAGGAGTCCCATTGTGTATCTATGCTCCCTGTTTTGTCGTATTCTAAGTGTTTGGTGTATTCCTCCAGTTTTATCCAGTTACTATGTCTGTAGTCTAGCTTTTTTATCATTTTCCTTTCTTTTAGACAAGGAATATTTGCCTGAAACCTAATGATTTTGTGGTCACTTTTGCAAATCTTTTCACCTACTGAAACATTGGGTACTAAATTTTCTTCTGTTGTTGCCACAATATCTATTATGTTATTTCCCCTCGTTGGTTTAACTACCCACTGATAGAGTAATTCTTTGTTGACAAATTGTAGTAGGCTATGTCCCTCTGTGTTTGATGTAGCATTCATTGTGTCCCAGTTTACTGCTGCATTGAAGTCTCTCATTAGGGCAGCTAACTTATTTTTAGCCTCTTGTCCACGTTGTCTATACAGCTCTTCATCCTGTTCTTGTGTTTGATGAGGTGGTCTGTATATTACTAATATGGACATGTTTTTTCCTATGGTGTTAATATTTGCACCTGTCACTTCATATTTGGTTTTTTATATAATTTCTATGAGGTTTAAGTGATTTTTAACACAGAGCATTACCCCTCCACCTATTTTGATAAGGCAATCTTTCCTGAAAAGCTTGAAACATGGGATTTCGTATTCTCCAATAAAATCCTTTGTTTTTTCTTGGATCCAGGTCTTGGTAATGCCTATGACATCTAGTTGCTCACCAACTATAATTGCCCTGAAGCTTTTTCTTTTTGTTTCTAACTGACTGAGCATTGAATTGTAGTACTCAGAGGAAATTTTATGTAATTTTTCTCTTCCTCTGCAGCTTTGCTAGTTTCTCTGATTTACTAGTGTTTTAGTTTTACTTTTATCTGTATTATCCAGGTTTTCTGCCAAATTTCCTCTATTTGTTTTTGGAAGATTTTCTAAGGGTCTAGGTGTTCTTGGTCCACTGTGTTTAAATAATTGTACAGGGTGAGATTATGTTGGTTTTCATATACCCTCCTGCCTTCTTCGCTAAAGTGTATTCTATCTCTGAGAGAGAGAGAGAGAGAGAGAGAGAGAGAGAGAGAGAGAGAGAGAGAGAGAGAGAGAGAGAGAGAGAGAGAGAGAGAGAGAGAGTGTGTGTGTGTGTGTGTGTGTGTTTGTGTGTTTGTGTGTACACAGGCTGAGATTATGTTGGGTTTCGTATACCCTCCTGCCTTCTTCGCTTAAGTGTAAGTGTATCCTATCTCACACAGAGAGAGAGAGAGAGAGGAGAGAGAGAGAGAGAGAGAGAGAGAGAGAGAGAGAGAGAGAGAGAGAGAGCCTTATTGCCTTATTGCCTTATTTTTTGTTTGGGTTCCCCCAGGTCCCTCAGTGTGAGGCACCTCGTATATCCACCAGAGAGTTGCTAATGCATCTTCCGGTGTATTTTGCATCTTCCAGTCTTGGATGGTCTGGGATGCATTTTAGGTATTTATCGAGCTGATTCTTAAACACATCTACGCTCACTCCTGATATGTTTCTTAGATGAGCTGGCAGCACATTAAATAGTCGCTGCATTATCGATGCTGGTGCGTAGTGGATTAATGTCCTGTGCGCCTTTCTCAGTTTACCTGGAATGCTTTTTGGCACTATTAATCTACCTCGGCTTGCTCTTTCTGATATTTTAAGCTCCATGATGTTTTCAGCAATTCCTTCTATTTGCTTCCATGCTTGTATTATCATGTAGCGTTCTCTTCTCCTTTCTAGACTGTATAATTTTAAAAATTGCAGTCTTTCCCAGTAGTCAAGGTCCTTAACTTCTTCTATTCTAGCAGTATAGGACCTTTGTACACTCTCTATTTGCGCAATATCCTTTTGGTAGTGTGGGTACCATATCACATTGCAGTACTCGAGTGTACTACGCACATAAGTTTTGTAAAGCATAATCATGTGTTCAGCTTTTCTTGTTTTAAAGTGTCTGAATAACATTCCCATTTTTGCTTTACATTTAGCCAACAGTGTTGCTATTTGGTCGTTGCATAACATATTCCTATTTAAAATTACACCAAGGTCTTTAATTGCTTCCTTGTTTGTGATTGTCTCATTATTAGGTCCCTTGTATGCATACACCATTCCTTCTCTGTTTCCATAATTTATTGATTCGAATTTATCGGAGTTAAATACCATCCTATTTATCTCCGCCCATTCATATATTTTGTTTAGATCTCTTTGTAGTGAGTTCCTATCTTCATCACAAGTAATTTCTCTACTTATTCTTGTGTCATCGGCGAAACTTCTCACTACGGAGTTTTCAACATCACAGTCTATGTCTGAGATCATAATAACAAATAGCAGTGCAGCTAATACCGTATCTTGGGGCACACCAGATATTACCTGGGCTTCATCTGATTTCTCGTCATTTGCAACCACTATCTGTTTTCTGTTTTGCAGGAATTCTTTTACCCATTTTCCTATCTTTCCCACAATATTATGCTTTCTCATTTTTTTCTCCAATATGTTATGGTCTACCTTGTCAAAGGCTTTTGCAAAATCTAGATAGATCACATCTGTGTCTTTTTCATTTATCATATTATTGTATATGTTTTCATAGTGTGCTATAGTTGGGTCTGTGTACTTTTTCCAGGTACGAAACCGTGTTGACCCATATTAAACAAATTATTTTTGACCAAATGGTTCATTATTTTCTTTTTTATTACCCTCTCATACACTTTCATAATATGTGATGTTAGACTAACAGGTCTATAATTGCTTGCCTCTAATCTTGATCCACTTTTGAAGATAAGGGTTATATAAGCTAATTTATGTTTAACATATATCTCGCTCATATCTACACTCTGTCTTAGCAGTATTGCAAGCGGCTTCGCGATAGTGTTTGCAGTTTTTTTTAACAAAATCGCTGGAACTCCATCTGGTCCGGCTGCCGATCCATTTTTAATTTCGTTTATAGCCGTGACAATATCTGCTTCATTAATATCTATATCCGTTAGATATTCGACATTTTCTTTTCTCATTTCTGTTTCATTATTCTCATTCGCAATTCTTGGCGTGAACTCACTCTTATATTTTTCTGCTAATATGTTGCATATTTCCTTTTTTTCATACGTTAGCCGTCCTTCAATTCTTAGAGGGCCTATTTCTATTCTCCTTTAATTCATCTTTTTTGCATAGGAGTAAAGTACTTTGGGGTTTCTTTTTATATTTTGAAGTGTCCTTTCTTCTAAGTCCCTTTTTTCATTTTCTTTCGACTGTATAATCTTTTGTTCTGCATTTTCTATCTTACATTTTATTTCCCTCATTTTCCACACATTTTTTTCTTTTGCAAGATTTTTCTTCCACTTTCTAATTTTCTGAAATAAGATCCTTCTGTCTCTTGGTATGCACGTCTTTTGTTTATTGTTTTTTTTCGGTACATATTTTTCAACAATTTTCTCCAGTATTTTGTACAGTATGTCCGTATTTACCTGTATATTATCACTTATAAATACATTTTTCCATTCTTTATTCAGTTCTTCATTTATTTCTGACCATTTTATATTCTTACTGTAAAAGTTATATTTTCCATATCCTTCCCAAAGTTTTGTGCTTTGATTAATTCTGTGATCACTTGCTTTGGAATGAACTATCAATTCTATGACATTGTGGTCTGAAATTCCCGTGTTATACACTATTATTTCTTTAACATAATTCACCTCATTCACAAATACTAGATCTAGGACATTTTCCTTTCTTGTTGGAATGTGGTTTATTTGTTGCATATTATGTTCTAATAGCATATCTTGAAGCTTTTCAAATTGCCTCTTATCTTCTGCGCTACTATTACTCTCTTTTTTATATGTATACATACAACCACTTTCTTCTATCCGTTCTTTCCAATCCACGAAAGGAAAGTTAAAATCTCCGGATAGGAGTATATTCCAGTCTTTATGGTTTCTACATATATCATCTATTTTTTCTATTATTATGTCAAACTCCTTAGTATTTGGGGGTCTGTAAACTACAATATTCACTAGTTTTTCAAATTCAAATTCTACCGCAATCAATTCACATTCTGTGTTGCTGTATTTTTCACAGACTTTTCCTTGATTTATGTCTCTTCCATATATTGCGGTTCCCCCTTGATTCCTATTTTTTCTGTCTGATCTATAAGTTTGGAAACCCTTTATCTGATCATCACTGCCAGTCTCTTGGGAATACCATGTTTCACTTATATTTAATATATCTATTTTTTCAATTTGGGTTAGTTCTTCTAGGAACTCTATTTTCCTTTTAGAGTTACTCGTGACTAAACCCTGTGCATTCATCACTATTATGGTTTGTGTTTCATTTCCATTATTTAATATTGGTAATAATATGGATTCTCCCATGCTTCCTTCCTGTTCTGATATGATGTTCTTTTCTTCATTTCTCGGAATTCCGCCATTAAAAAATCCAACTTTTCCATAATATTTGTTCTTTCGCCTTCATACTTATTTTTATGTGTAAACCTGCAATTATCCCCATATCTGCACCAACCCCTGGCATTATATATGCATTCTTTGTAGTTGGGCTCTATTTGTGGAGATTTAGGTTGAAAGGCCTTTTTTGGTGCATAGTGCGGTATATACGCGGCCTGCTTTTTTGTTTCTTTTTTTGTTTCATTTTTGTTTTTCTTTTCAGTTTGCTGAGTTTTCTTACTCTCATTCATAGTTGCAGGATGCATATATCGACATTTTTTTTTGAAACTGCATCCTTTTCCTTCTTTTAGGGTTTTGCATATTTTTGGATGGAGATCTCTGCATTCGTCTCCATATCCGTCTAAATACGCACATTTACCATATATTTCATAATTATGGCATATCTTTGGATGCTTGTAGTAGCATCTTTCGCCAAATTTGCAATTCCCTCTTTTCAGCCTATTACAGACTATATCTTTCTTTTCTTTTTTTCTTGTTCTTGCTCTTCCCTAAAAGTATGTAGGTCCGGGTAGAGTCTCTTGGGTCTATTATTTGTTTCCATCTGATAATTTATTTCTTCATAAGTATGTTGTTGGATGGCATCATAAGTTATATCAATGATTTCCTCTGCATCCTTACACATATCCTGTTCATTTTTCTCTTCTTCTTCTTCTTCTTCTTCTTCAACTAATTGCAGCTTTAGTCTCGACTTAATTATATTTTCTATCCAGACTAAGCATGTTGAGCAGAATACCTTTGTGTGTCTATTTTTTATTTTTTGCTGTATTTCAGCACATGTGGGGTGTGTTGGAACATTACAGGCATTACATTTTCTAATCAGTTGTTGAGGATTATTAATGGAATACCATATCTTACATGTATTACACCATTTTGGCATTCTTTTTCCCAATGCATCAATCAGCATATTCACCATATTGGACTTGTTATTGTTCTTTGATGGAATGTGTTGATTGATGTAGACTTTCTTTATAAGTCTCTTTAACACTTGGATTTTCTTTGGAATTTCTTCAATTATTTTACTGATGTTTTCCACAGATTTGTTCCAGTCTATTGGATCATATTGTTTCAATATGTCTGCGAATATTTTTCCGTCACACTGGTTGGAGTTGTTAGTGACATCTGTTGTCAATCGGTCGAGCTCCTGTTTCGCCAACTCATGAAATTTGCCTTTGCTGACTCCAGCGATATCTCTCCACGAGTTGCCTGTGTTATACAATGCCATCTTGATCAGATTTTTATTAATTCACAAGATAACTATCCTATGCCGACGATTTATCTCACTTTTCTGCCCTCAAACTAATCACCGACTATTCACGAAAACTTGTAGCTATATTTCACTCGATAGCCTTTTTGTTATCCGCGTTAAATCAGGATATTTTTAGGGACGCACAAGTGTTCACTTCACCGGCACACAAATACAACTCAGAGAGAGAGAGAGAGAGAGAGAGAGAGAGAGAGAGAGAGAGAGAGAGAGAGAGAGTGGGTGTGTGTGTGTGTGTGTTTGTGTGTACACAGGCTGAGATTATGTTGGGTTTCGTATATCCTCTTGCCTTCTTCGCTAAAGTGTAAGTGTATTCTATCTCACACAGAGAGAGAGAGAGAGAGAGAGAGAGAGAGAGAGAGAGAGAGAGAGAGAGAGAGAGAGA
Organism: Palaemon carinicauda; assembly: GCF_036898095.1. NCBI lineage: Eukaryota > Metazoa > Arthropoda > Malacostraca > Decapoda > Palaemonidae > Palaemon > Palaemon carinicauda. The sequence goes on from NC_090759.1 coordinate 44,929,147, forward strand.
GAGAGAGAGAGAGAGAGAGAGAGAGAGAGTTTTGAAATAAAAAGCTTATGTTATTTAGTTAGCAGCTTAAGGTGGATAAAGCATGATAAGAAATGAAAGAATAAGCAGAAAAATTACTAACAGCTGATATAAAATGGCTAAGGAAATTGACATGAAACAAACAAATAAACTGAGCGAGGGATTATTGGCAGTTGACTACAGACCAAGTTGGGGTAGCACAAGATGTAGAAAATGGATTTGGTGAATGTGAAATAATGTGGTTTTACTTAGTAGTCATGAATATACAAAGAACATTCACTACTGGGAAGGCAAGCTCAGCTAGCTGGGAGGGGAAATAGGGAACCCCCAGGTTGGGAAAAAAGGTAGGAGAGACTCCAAGTAGGGAAGGGGAAGGTTAAGAGTTCTCAAGATTGCAAGAGGGAAGGGTTTTGCAAGGATGGTCATGATGCTGACCTATTGATGATGATTGCATGTGGTGAGCATTATAATGAAGATTTAGCTTCAGAAAGGGAAAGAGATAAAGAGAGGAGTTCTAACAAGGGAAGTGACATATGGAGTCTATACCTTTAAATAGTAAAGGGTTAAGTGTCTTGAAGATAAGACTTAGAATTTTGTTGAAGCTAAAAAACAGACTAGTATGAAGAGTGAAATTTGTGAATAACAGGGAAGAGTCTTGGATGAAAAAAGTAAGTAAGTCCTCGGGTTTCAATGGTTTCCACTTTTGTATCACGGATACAATGCTGCAAACCTAAAGGAGTTATATTGTTCTGTTTGTTACCATTTAACTTTTTCATTCTATATTTACATCCTCCTTGTATTTTTGTAGTACTGTACTACTGTACAGTGGAACATCTACATACGTTTGCCTTTACATACAATTGTTCCAACATTCGAAGTAAAATTCGATCACATTTTCGTCTCGACACCCGAAGTCATGCTCCAACATCCAACATAGATCTTCTTTATGCCAGTAGACGGCAGCACGTCGGAGGGACACCATTGAGCGTCGAGTCGGTTAGTTCTCTGTTCTCGTGCGCATCGTTTGGTTGTCCTCTGTTCAGTCCGTTATTAACAGTGCATATTATCTTCCTTTTCTCACGTTTCATTTTTTATTTTACGTATAATCATGGGTCCTAAAAAGCTTAGTTTCGGTACAGTATTAGTAGTGGTGAGAAAAGGAAGAAGGCAATGCCTTCATTAGAATTGAAGCAAGAAATTTTAGGAAAACATGAGGGCGGTGTGCGTGTGAGTGATCTGGCTAAACAATATGGCCGGAATATGTCTACGATCTTGACGATCATCAAGCAGAAGGAAGCCATTAAAGTGGTCAAACCATCGAAAGGGATCAAAGTGAAGCAAATAAAACCAAGATTGAATTGAGTGAAAGTGATGAAAATAAAAAAAGATTTTAAAAAATATAAAAATTAAAAAAATTAATTAGCTAAGTTAGGTTAAAGTTCATGTTGTGTAAGTTAGAGTAAGTTACGGTACGTTATCGCAGTCACCATCTCTACCTCCTCACCGACCGTCCGTCTCCTCCTGCGTAGCAAATCCTATACCTGCGTTGGCCTGTCTCTAAGGTAAAGTGACCATAAAATACCCCTTTTTATTTATCATTTCTTTATGATTATTCTTTTTTACATCCTTCTTATATAATGCAGTTGTATTATTGTTATGTGTAATTATGTGTAGTAATTTATTAAGGAGTTATCATAGGTTTTTGGGCTGTAGAACGAATTATACAAATTACAGTGTATTCTTATTGTAATATTTGCTCCAACATACGATTGTTTTAACCAAAGCAGGTCTCGGAACGAATTAAGATCGTATGTAGAGGTTCTACTGTACTTATATTTACATGTCAAAGTAGTTTTATGACTTATGTTATGACTTTACTACTGTTTTAGTATAGGTGAGTGACTTCACTGCTTATGTATAGTAATGTATTTAGCTGTGTTCAGACTAATACATGGGTATGAAAGAAATATGTGTAGAGGAAACAGAAGAATTAGTTGGAAGAACCAGCGGATATGGTGTGTTAAAAGGAGAAAAGCGGTGGTGGGACAGAGAGGTGCAAGGGTCAGTTCAAAGAAAATCAAAGGCTTTTAAGGACTGGAAGGTAAGGCATGCACAGGGAACAGAGGTTTGGGTACAGAGAAGAGGGAAAAATTCTAGGAGGAAGTTGGTATAGGTAATAGGAGAGTGGTGGGGGAATTGAATGAAAAGCTAGAAACAAGTGAAGGAGAAAATGATATCTATGAGATTTCAAACTTGAAGAAAGGCAAAGACGGGATTTTGGAAGAAAAGCCAAAGACAACATTTGGGAAGAAAAGGCAAATACAGGATTTGGGATAACTGAGTGATCAGGGAAAGAGATGGAAATATATTGCATGGGAATGAAGACATTAAGAGGACATGGAAAGAATATTTTGAACAACCATTGAATAGGCTACTGAAAATGAGAGAGAGGTGCTGGGAGAAGCACAAAGGGTGGAGGAGCCAGTGATGGACATACAACATACAGAAGTGTAGTGGGCATTGAAACTGATGTACCTGGTGTTCATGTTTCAAATTGAAACGGTCAAGATATTAGCTGCAGAGGGGGGAGATTGGATGCTAAATTTTTTAAAACCATATGGGAAGAGGAAATTATGCCTAGAAACTGGAAGGAGAGTCTGAAGGTATCTATATTTAAGCAGAGAGGGGATATCATGCATTGTGGTAACTATAGTGAAATTAAACTAATAGAACATGATTTGAAAGCTTTTGAGAGGGTACTACATGAGAACTTGTAAAGATTAGGAAACAATAATATGGATTCATGAATCGGAGAGGGACTGTGGATGCCATCCTTTTAGTAAGGCAGTTACATGAAAAGAGGCTAGAGAGAAACCAGAAACTTGTCTGTACTTTTATTGAGCTAGAGAAGGCTTATGATAGAGAAGTGATATTTTGGTGTTTGAAGAAGAGGAAAGTCCCAGAGAAGTTTATTAGAATGATAGAGATGATGTACAAAATAACAAGGACAAAAGTAATAACACCTGTCGAGGAAACAAACCTTTGAAGTTAGTGTTGAATTATAGCAGGGATCTGCATTAAGCCCATTTTTATTTTTGGTGGTCTTGGATGTGCTGAGTAAAGAGATCATAAATTAAGAGTTGTGGGAGTTGCTATATGCAGATGATTTGGTGTTTATTGCAGAAAATTAGGAAGACTTACAGAGAAGGGCTGTAGAGTGGCAAGAGAATTTAGAGAAGGGTGGCTTGAGGGTGAAGGTGGATAAGACTGAAGCTATGGTAAGTAGTAAGGAAGGTAGGGCCAGTATAGCCCATCCATACATGAAAATGAGGCTTGGTTGCAAAAGAGATGGGGCAATTTAGATACTTGGGATCTACTATAAGTCAGGAGGGAGGATGTGAGGCTGAAGCTGAGAATAGGATAAAAGCAGTCTGGAGGTAGTGGAGGGAGGAAGAGGGAGTGGTATGTGATAAGAAAATGGCAATCAAGTTAAAAGTCAAGATTTTCAGCACAGTGATAAGACCAGGACATGTCTGAGGCCTTTGTTCTACAGTGGACTAGTAACAGCTGATGGCGATGATGAATAAGACCAGTGTTAATGTATGGATTGGAAATGTGGGCTCTTGAGGCAAAAAAGGAAGTAAAGCTGGAAATAACAGAGATGAGAATGCTGAGCTGGCTTATGGGAATATCACTGCTTGAAAGATAGGAAAACATTAAGTAAGAAGAATGGCAGGCATTGTGAAGATGACAGAGGTGATGAAGAGTGTTATGTCTGAGATGGTATGGGCTCATGTTGAGGATGGTTGGTGTTGAGGGAATAAGGAAGGCTTGGAAGGAACCTGTTATGGGTGGGGAAGATTAAGAGGAAGGCAGAGAATTAGATGGCAAAATAAGGTGAAGGATGATATGGAGAGAAGAGGTTTGGGGGAAGAGGATGCCTTTGATATATGGCTTTGGAGAGGGCTCATCAAGCAACTGACCCCTTAATGTAATGGTGGGATACAAGAAGACTAATATTAAACTTAGGCTACAGCATGTCAGGGAAATGGATCTCTGTTGTGACCCAAAGATCTACTGTAATACTGTAGTATACATTAAAGTGTTGTCTTTCCATTCTTATCTGAACTGCACGGGCAAGGCCAAATGCTTATGATTTATTATATGTGTACTGGAAGGAATTAAATCCTATTAAAATGTAAATAAGCTAAAATAATTAGATACAATGATTAAAGGAGGGTGATTAATTAAAGGGCTAATGGATTAAAATTTTGTGTGATGAAAGGGTAGAGAGAAAGTATACATTATTATAGTAAAAATTATCCAACTAAATTTTAATGATATTAAAAGAATATATATATAAGATTAAATAGCTAGATTATAAGTATTTGGGGCTGTGATGTGAGCAGAGTGAAATTTTTGAAGTATGTAATTTATTTAGTTATAGATGTTTTAGGAGTTTAAGGGAAGGTAGTAGAAATAGAAGTTTGTACAGTATAGTAGATGTAGTTAAGCAATGTTTTCTATAAAGTGTGGTCAAACACAGTTGACAAGGAACGATTTGTCAAAGCACAGCAAACGTTCTTTTATGAATTCATCATTGTTTTAAAGTCTGTTATGGGCAGCTAGTTGACTAAGTATAACTATTACCATATGGGAACATCAGTATTTCATGGATTTTCAACACGCAAGTGTGTGTCTGTTACTTGCCCCAGCAAATGTTGAGGTACAACTCTACTGTACTTTGCTCCAAAATTTTCTATTTTTAGGTCAATACAGTAATGCTAATCTTTAATTTTTGCAGGTTTATTTGTCACACAATCAACCTGTTAATCATCCTTCAGAGTTCCCAGCCAACGTGCAGCAAGTGCGTGGTGTCGTGGAAGCTACAGAAAATGGTTTTAATTTGGGGGATGGGTCGCATATTGAAGCTGATGTCATCATGTTTTGTACAGGTATAGATATTGATTTAATTTTATTAGTACCCTCGTTATACCTCAGCCCAGTGTGTTTCCTATATTTATAAGGTTTTAACCCGTTTTGCACAGCACAATACTCAGATTAGCTTCTTTTGTCTATTGAAAGGATGACAGTTAAAGATATATTACTTGATAATTCAGTTTAAAAACTGTGAATTATTATTCTAGACCTAAATATGATTCACCAAAAGGAATTGTTCCTTCTTTTTTTCTTTTAATATAGGTGAAAATTGGAGCTAGGTAAAGTTGAGGAAGTTGGAGGGATCAAAGAGAAATGAGAGTTAGATGAATAAATGTACAGAGGAGAAAAGTACATTAATCTCATTTATTCATTTGCGTTAGTTCTTGGTGCAAAAATACTTCATTCACAAACATTGGAGAAACAGGATAGATACAAAATTCAAATATAGGAAAAGAGAAAGGAATGGAAATGTTTATTATATATACTTTATCAGTATCTACAGTATGTTATACTTCAACATACGGAGCATTATGTTTTGTGCTTTATAATTCAACTATAGTTTTATGCTGAACACCATAAAGTGTAGGAACTATCTATAAAAAACTCATGAATATCCAGTTGTAGCTCTGAAACAATTTTGTCTGACCATTGAATCATTACATAGAATCTTTTAATTCCTTCCTTAAAGACTTAGTTTGCAGTATTGACAAAAGGGTAATAAATTGTACTGAAAGAATTCAAATAAGTTGGATAGTTATGTGGACTAAATGAAATTATTAGAAAAAATTAAGAGGTGCCTTGCATATCATAGATAGAGGCTGGAGCAATGCTTTACAGAAACCTTTTGTGTCATTTACAGTGAGCCATGTAAGATGCACTGTATGTTATAACAAAACTGATCACTTTACGGATAATATGTTGGTAATTAGGTTGAAAGCTATCACAGAAATGTTGTCGTTATAATGCTGTAGTGTAGTGCTGTACTACACATTATATTCTTAAGAGATATAAAGTCCCTTTTAGTATTTTGAAATTCTTCTTTTTGTGTTTTATTTTTAGGGGGTGTATCAAACCACAAGTATAAATAGTAAGACTGAGTCTGAATATTTTATTAGCTCTTTCATGAGCAGTATTTTATTTGAAGAGTGATGAAGTTTATTACGTCAACTTCATCACCTTACCACTATACTGGGGTCCTGGCTTGTACAGTGGTAATGTGGTTACCTAGCATTTGTATGGCAGCAGATCGATCCCAGCACAGGGTCGTGAGTTTAAGCTCTTTACTGAGGAGGCCACTGCTGTGGTTGGGCACCAAAGCGGGGGCTTGGGCTTGCCCGGCTGATGTTCTGGTGAACATGTTTTGATGAAAATGGAATTGAAACCAAACACCTTTAACCTTTAATATGCTTAATTGAATAATCTTTTGTTAGAAGAGTGAAAATTTAATTTCTGTAAATATTATTACTTAGTGTAATTGTATGTCTTATTTGCTTATTTTTGCAGGATACGAGTTTTCGTTCCCCTTTTTAACAAAAGAATGTGGTATCACGGTTGAAGATAATGTGGTAAAGCCATTATATAAACACTTGATCCATTCTACTTATCCATCAATGGCTTTCATTGGCATTCCATTCCTTGTGTGTCCATTCCCGCTGTTTGATTTCCAGGTAAGTTGAATACCTTTTTGAAAATATACTGCTCACAGCTTTAATTATTGACATGATCAATCTTATTAATGTATCCCAGGACCATATTTTGTTATCAAGCAATCATGACATGTGTCTATGAATTTGTGAATACAGTACTGTATATAATGAATTTTTCTACTGTTTCTGTATAAAGCTGTAAATAGACTGCATTGTATTTAAATCTGTAAGTAGTTTTCATCATATGGTAAACAATTTGTATGGTTTGCGTGTTGTATAGAAAGCTTTTTTTATGTTTATGTATATCTAATTTTTCAATATTAAACTTACCCGATAATCATGTAGCTGTCAACTCCGTTGCCCAACAGAATTCTACGGAAGGGATACGCCAGCGATCACTATACTAGAAGGGGGTGTACTCACCAGCGCCACCTGTGGCCAGGTACTGCAGTACTTCTTGTTGACACCACCTCAATTTTTCCTCTGTCGTGCTTCCGGCAAGACGTTCATGGATACGCTTATAATTTTGGAGTCTTGTTCACGGTTTTTGGTGAAGTATTGCTCTAAGATTTCAGCTTTCGCTATACTGGAAACTTTTCTATTAGCTTAGATAGCTTTTATATTGATTTGATTAATGGTTAACGATCTTTTGCTTTATTTGGAATCCCCCTTGACTACTCTTTGATTCAAGATGTCCAACCTTTCTCAAGCCCCTCCCCAAAGACGATGTAGGACTTGTATTAGGCGTATTCCGAAGGCCTCGGTTGATCCTCACACCGCTTGTTCCGACTGTAGGGGAAAATCCTGTCAGTTGGAAGATCGATGTGAGGAATGCGCCGGACTTTCGGAACTTGATTTTGTTCGATTCCTTAAATATACCACTAAGTTAGAGAGAGAGAGAGTTAGGAGGAGTTCGGCTCGCTCTTCGCTTTATTCCTCACCTCATGATCCTCAACCTTTTCCTCCCCCTGTAGTGGCTACCCCCGAACCTACTATTTGTGCTCAGCCTGATATGTCCGATGTTTTGCGTGCCATTCAGGCTTTAGGTGATAAAGTGGAATCGGTAGTGAGTGACCACAAGTTCCTCTTGGCGGACGTCAAGGAACTTAAGGTGAAAAGTGCAGTGGGAAGTGGTAGTGCCAGTGCTGTGCCGAGTGCTAGTGTCAGTGTCAGTGTTGTGCGTGAGGGTACTTCTGTGCGTGCCAGTCGTCCTCCCAGTCCGGGACCTCTTGCAAGCTCCCAAGCCCAGGGGAGAAGCAATGTCGAAGGGCAAAAGGGTTCGGCAGGCCTTGATCGGCGCACAGAAGTATCCTCGGTGGTTGCGGGGGTGTCTTACAGAGACCGTCACTTCCACTCGCAGACGATTGAGCCTTTATTTTCCTCGTCTGCAGAAGAAATTTCGGGGAGAAAACGCTGGACTCAGGTCTCAAGACCTCTTAAACGTAAAGTCCAGACCTCACGAGTTCAACAACCCGGATGCAGTCATTGGGTTAGCTCTGACTCACCGCAGTCATCAGGTGACTGCACACCTCCTAAGAGAGGTAAGGCGATGCCTCAACAGACCTTATCTTCTGTTAAGGCTTTGCCTCAACAGACCTCATCGTCTGTTGATCCCAAGATGGCTTTGCTGCAGTCCATGCAGTCGCAGCTTGCGGTCTTAATGCGTGAGTTTCAGGCAGAGAAGGTTACACCTCACCGCAGTCCAGTCTGCCAGACGTACGAAGTTGAGGTTCCTCAAGCTACCTCCATGCGTGAGCTACCGCGTTGGGAGTTGCCAGTTACCAGCGTTGTGCAGCAACCTCCACCTTCCTTAAGGCAACCTCAACAATGGGAACAGGAGTCTTATGCCTTACAACCTCCTCTTCCTTTGAGGCAAGAGTTTCTTGCAGTTAGACCTTCTTCGAGGCAGCAACCTCTTGAGGTACGACAACCTCTACCATCCTTGAGCCAGCCACCTCAGCTCTCGCAGCTGCTACCTCCACTTTCCTCAAGGCGAGAACCTCAACTCTCGAGGCTAGCACCTCAAGAACCTCAACTCGTGAGACAGGAACTGCGTTCTGCGCAGCCGCTACCTCAACTCTCGCAGCTCACACCTCAAGAACCTCAACTCGTGAGACAGGAACCTGCTACTGCGCATCCACCTCAACCCTTGAAGCAAGCGCAACTCTTGAGACAGGAAACTCATGCTAGGAGTCAACCACCTCAACGCATGCACCTTCCATCTTCGCCTCTACTTGACCAGTCTTTGCAGCCTGACCCTCAGGTTTTAATACAGTCACCTCTCACCACACTTGCTCCTCAAACCGCCGCAGAACCTCCTTCATCCCAGCCTCATGACTTTGTCATTACCAGCCCTCACCCTCTTCAACAGAGACTTGAGGATGAAACCGCAAGTGTTTATGCACCCGCTTGTCAGGATTCTGCTGTTCAGCACACCGCTGTAACTTTACCTCTCGCTTCGCAACACTCAGGTGATGAGGTTTCTGAGAAGGAAGCTGCGCACCTAGATGATCCCTCTTCGGACGTGGAGGAACCCAAGTCTTCTCCACCCTCCATTGACTTTCGCAAGGTCCTGGCTCTTTTCAGAGAGGTTTACCCGGATCATTTTGTTTCTGCTACCCCTCGCTCTCCTCCATCTGAGTTTTCTTTAGGCATGCAACCTGTTAAGTCGGCCTATACTAAGCTCGTCTTTGCTAGATCCTCTAAGAGAGCTTTAAGAATGTTAGGGGATTGGTTGCAGTCCAAACAGCAACTAGGGAAGACTTCATTTATGTTCCCTCCTACTAAGCTGACTTCTAAGGCGGGCGTATGGTATGCCACAGGAGAGGAACCAGGCTTGGGAATCCCTGCCTCTGCCCAGGCTGACTTCTCAAGTTTGGTTGACTCTCCACGTAGATCGGCTATGAGGCGCTCTAAGGTCTGCTGGACCTTTTCCGACTTAGACCACTTCTTAAAGGGTGTATTTCGCGCCTTTGAGATTTTCAATTTTCTCGACTGGTGCCTGGGGGCCTTGAGCAAGAAGACTGCCCCTGCTGACAAGGACTCAGCCATGCTTATAATGTCCTGTATGGATAAAGCAATTCGGGATGGGTCCGGCGAACTTGCCTCAATGTTTGTTTCAGGAGTACTCAAGAAAAGGGAACAACTTTGCACTTTTCTTTCTACTGGCATCACCTCTTGTCAAAGGTCTCAGTTACTTTTTGCTCCGCTTTCTAAGTTCCTGTTCCCCGAGGAGCTTATCAAGGAATTGTCTGCGGCCCTTATTCAGAAGGACACTCATGACCTTGTGGCCTCTTCAGCTCGTAAGGCTAAGGTTGCTCCTTCAGTTCCTAGAACTTACCGCACCCCAGTGGCCGATACTCCTGCTACAAGATTTATTCCGCCCTTTCGTGGCAGAGCCCCCAGCCGAGGAAGTACCCGTCCAGACTCTTTCAGGGGCAGGTCTAAGAAAGGTTCCAAGACTTCAAAAGGCAAACACTGACTCTCCTCCTCTCCAGACAGCAGTAGGAGCCAGACTCAAGATCTTCTGGCAAGCTTGGGAAAGAAGAGGTGCAGACGCCCAGTCTGTCAAGTGGCTAAGGGAGGGTTACAGGATACCATTCTGCCGCAATCCCCCTCTGACCACTTCTCCCATCAACCTCTCTCCCAACTACAAGGAAAAGGACAAGAGGCTAGCGTTACACCAGGAGGTGTCGCTCCTGTTACAGAAGAAGGCAGTGGTGATAGTCCGGGACCATCAATCCCCGGGCTTCTACAACCGTCTCTTTCTGGTGGCCAAGAAGACAGGAGGTTGGAGACCGGTGCTGGACGTCAGTGCGCTCAATGCTTATGTCACCAAGCAGACGTTCACTATGGAGACGACGAAGTCGGTCCTAGCAGCGGTCAGGCAGGAGGACTGGATGGTCTCGTTGGATCTGAAAGACGCTTACTTTCACGTTCCTATTCATCCAGACTCCCAACCTTTCCTGAGATTCGTTTTTGGAAAGGTTGTGTACCAATTCCAAGCCCTGTGTTTTGGCCTAAGCACAGCGCCTATGGTGTTTACGCGTCTGATGAGGAATATTGCAAAATTCCTCCACTTAGCGGACATCAGAGCCTCCCTTTATTTAGACGACTGGCTGTTAAGAGCCCCCACAAGTCGTCGCTGTCTGGAGAGTCTCAACTGGACTTTGGACTTGATCAAGGAACTGGGTCTTTTGGTCAACTTAGAAAAGTCCCAGCTCATTCCCTCCCAATCCATCGTTTACCTGGGAATGGAGATTCGGAGTCAAGCTTTTCGGGCTTTTCCATCGGCCCCAAGGATCAGCCAAGCCATAGAGTGCATCCTGAGCATGCTGAAGAGGAACAGTTGCTCGGTGAGACAGTGGATGAGTCTAACAGGGACCCTGTCATCGTTAGCCCTGTTCGTCGAGTTAGGGAGACTCCACCTCCGCCCTCTCCAATTCCATCTAGCAGCTCACTGGGACAAGGATTTGACGCTCGAAGCAGTCTCTATTCCTGTCACCAAAGAGATGAAGACTACTCTCTTGTGGTGGAAGGCCAACATCCTTCTCAAGGAGGGTCTATCGTTAGCGATTCAGACCCCCAATCTTCATCTCTTTTCGGACGCATCAGACTCGGGCTGGGGCGCGACCTTGGACGGACAGGAATGCTCGGGAACATGGAACAAGGAACAGGAAACGCTCCACATCAACTGCAAGGAGCTGCTGGCAGTTCATCTGGCCTTAATGAACTTCAAGTCCCTCCTGTTAGACAAGGTGGTGGAGGTGAACTCCGACAACACCACAGCCTTGGCTTACATCTCCAAGCAGGGAGGGACCCATTCGAGGAAGCTGTACGAGATAGCAAGGGACCTCCTCATTTGGTCAAGAAGTCTAAATCTCACTCTGGTAACGAGGTTCATTCAGGGCAACATGAACGTCTCAGCAGATCGCCTCAGCAGAAAAGATCAAGTCATCCCCACGGAATGGACCCTTCACAAGAGCGTGTGCAACAGACTTTGGACCTTGTGGGGTCAGCCTACGATAGATCTGTTCGCCACCTCCATGACCAAGAGGCTTCCTTTGTACTGTTCCCCAGTTCCAGACCCAGCAGCAGTTCACGTGGATGCTTTTCTGCTGAATTGGTCCCATCTCGACCTTTATGCATTCCCGCCGTTCAAGATCATCAACAGAGTCATTCAGAAGTTCGTCTCTCACGAAGGGACACGGCTGACGCTGGTTGCTCCCCTTTGGCCTGCAAGAGAATGGTTCACAGAGGTACTACAATGGCTGGTCGACGTTCCCAGGACTCTCCCTCTAAGAGTGGACCTTCTACGTCAACCTCACGTAAACAAGGTACACCCAAACCTCCACGCTCTTCGTCTGACTGCCTTCAGACTGTCGAAAGATTCGCTAGAGCTAGAGGCTTTTCGAAGGAGGCAGCCAGAGCGATTGCCAGAGCAAGGAGGGTATCCACTCGTAGAGTCTACCAATCCAAGTGGGAAGTCTTCCGAAGCTGGTGCAGAGCCAATGCAGTTTCCTCTACCAATACCTCTGTAACCCAAGTTGCTGACTTCCTATTACATCTAAGGAATGTTAGATCTCTTTCGGCTCCTACGATTAAAGGGTACAGAAGTATGTTGGCTTCAGTTCTCCGCCACAGAGGTTTGGATCTTTCCTCCAACAAGGACCTTCAAGACATCCTTAAATCTTTCGAGACTTCTAAAGAACGTCGTTTATCCACTCCAGGCTGGAATCTAGACGTAGTCTTAAGGTTCCTTATGTCTCCTAGGTTCGAACCTCTCCAGTCAGCTTCCTTCAAAGACCTTACTCTCAAAACTCTTTTCCTCGTCTGCCTTGCAACAGCTAAAAGAGTTAGTGAGGTTCACGCCTTCAGCAAGAACATAGGGTTCACATCCGAATCAGCAACATGTTCTTTACAGCTCGGATTTTTAGCTAAAAATGAACTTCCTTCACGTCCTTGGCCTAGATCGTTCGAAATTCCTAGCCTTTCCAACATGGTGGGTAACGAGCTAGAAAGAGTTCTTTGCCCTGTCAGAGCTCTGAAATACTATCTTAATAGGTCAAAACCTATACGAGGACAGTCAGAAGCCTTATGGTGTGCAATCAAGAAACCTTCGATGCCTATGTCCAAAAACGCAGTTTCGTATTATATAAGGCTTCTGATTAGAGAAGCTCATTCTCACATGAAGGATGAAGACCTTGCTTTGCTGAAGGTAAGGACCCACGAAGTGAGAGCTGTAGCCACTTCGATGGCCTTTAAACAGAACCGTTCTCTGCAGAGTATTATGGATGCAACTTATTGGAGGAGCAAGTCAGTGTTTGCATCATTTTATCTTAAAGATGTCCAGTCTCTTTACGAGAACTGCTACACCCTGGGACCATTCGTAGCAGCGAGTGCAGTAGTAGGTGAGGGCTCAGCCACTACATTCCCTTAATCCCATAACCTTTTTTAACCTTTCTCTTGAATGCTTTTATTGTTGTTTTTTGGGTTGTTACGGTAGGCTAAGAAGCCTTCCGCATCCTTTTTGATTTGGCGGGTGGTCAATTCGTTCTTGAGAAGCGCCTAGGTTAGAGGTTGTGTAGAGGTCCTTTAGTATGGGTTGCAGCCCTTTATACTTCAGCACCTTAGGGTTGTTCAGCCTCCTAAGAGGAACGCTGCGCTCAGTAAGGAAGACGAACTTATTAAAGGCAGAGTAATGGTTCAAGTCGACTTCCTTACCAGGTACTTTTAATTTCATTGTTATTTTGAATAACTGATAATATGAAATACGGGATACTTAGCTTACTTATAGTCATGTACACTGGTTTTCACCCACCTCCCTGGGTGTGAATCAGCTACATGATTATCGGGTAAGTTTAATATTGAAAAATGTTATTTTCATTAGTAAAATAAATTTTTGAATATACTTACCCGATAATCATGATTTAATTGACCCACCCTTCCTCCCCATAGAGAACCAGTGGACCGAGGAAAAATTGAGGTGGTGTCAACAAGAAGTACTGCAGTACCTGGCCACAGGTGGCGCTGGTGAGTACACCCCCTTCTAGTATAGTGATCGCTGGCGTATCCCTTCCGTAGAATTCTGTCGGGCAACGGAGTTGACAGCTACATGATTATCGGGTAAGTATATTAAAAAATTTATTTTACTAATGAAAATAACATATTTTCTCCTTTAAAGTATTAAGTTGATATGTTTTTCATTTTGTCAAAGGTAGTGAGTGCTATCTATTCCTTAATTGAATAGGGATATTTTATAGTGCTCTAAGTCTTTAAGCATACTGTATGTTTCTTTTAGTCTTAACTGGTTTTTACTTCAGATTTTCTATAACTGAGGGATATAACCAGTCTTTGCAAGAGGCTATTTCTGCTGATTTGGAAGAATAACCTTCCAAGATTACTTTACTCTGCATATTTGGGTATTTCTCCACAATAAGGTTACATAATGTTTTTTAAAGGAATTGATTCCTCACTGTCAAAGTATCCTTCATCTTCCTGTATCGTTGGTTTAACTGACGAAAATCAGTTGATTTCCCAATTTGTTTACGAATAAATCCAGGGGATGCTGCATATGTGCACAAATGACTTTTTTGTTAACATAAGAAAATAGATATATTTTCTATGTTTATACTTGTACGATAGATACATTAAATATATAATGAATTACATGTGTTTTAAGTCATAATGTTGTACTAGCGCCTACATTTACTTCGTCGCTAAAATAACTTGTGATGAGCTAGTGGAACACGAAACATGAATTATACAATATACCACTCTCCACCTATGCAATACAATATAATTCAGGAGCGCTTACTTTAGCGAATGGACGGATAATTAGGATCCAAATTACCCACTCGGTTTTCTGCCTTACAAACTAGTTGTCTTATAGATCAACTAGGATTGTGACCTGCTAGGGTTAGTAGCAGAAGTGTGTAAAGTAATTAAAGAATTTGCAGTTATGTGAAAGGCTTTCAAATCTGTAATGTACAATGAACTTACAAAACCATTACTGAAAGAAACGCTAGGCTCAACTAGGAGAGTTAGGTTAGGTTAACAATGGGGCAGATAGGACCCAAGACAACATTTTAAGAGAGGATTCACCAGACTTTTGAACTTTAACAAAAGAAGCTAGTGATGTCAAGAGCTTATGAAGTTCCTTACTATGGAAAGTTGGATGATTATGTCAATTGTCTAAAGATGGAGGCTCTGTTATTATTGTTGTCATCCCGTCTTCAATTAACTAGACTAGTGTTGCCTGGCTTTTCCCCTGAACTAACAGCAAGTTCCTTTTAACGCTTTGCGCTGTTAACTTGTCGACAGCC
>NC_090759.1:44951575-44961575 GCF_036898095.1 Palaemon carinicauda
AACAAACAAAAGGGGCAACAAATTCCGACTTTCTTAACAGTTCATTATAAGATACATCTATATATAAATGATAATGAATAACAAAAAAAAAAATCTCCTCACACTCAGAAGGAGAATCCGTGATCCCAGACTAATAATGAATGTCTTGCATTACAGTAGGCCGTGATCCCAGTAATTCCAGAACTCTGCTAACAGGGGAGCACAGAAGCACCAGGAAGGAGGTGTCGAGAGGTCCTGCACGACCATACAAAAAGGAGCGCTTACCTTGGATCTGTCTCCCTACTTGACTTCTGACGGGCATCAAGGCCCCCACAGCTGGAAAAGCGAATGCTCCTAACATCTCAGGAAAAATCTTCCACTGAGGTGGCAGCAAGATGAGGCTGCAGGTGGCACAAATCACCTGCAACACAAGCAGGACGCAACACCCCAGGTGGCCAGAAGCGTGCCTGCGAAGGAGAGCACTGAAAATACGTCCAAAAGCGTTGATAAAATATTCTAAGTGCGGCAGATGCAGATCAAAAGGGTATAGCCCTCTGTAGAAAGCCCAAACTCTTTGGCCAAACACTCGCTGTATCTCTTATCACCTCCCTCACCGAGGTCTAGTCACGTAGCCAAAACATAAACAAAAAGATAATGAGTGTTAAAAGGGTAATTCAAAAACTTTAACGAACGGCGAGGAGGCGCAAAATCACCACACTACAACTTAACTTTTGTAATATATACGATACAAATTTCCTTAGAAATAAATACTTATATACAAAAGTCCTTAATATTAAATGTTAACAAAATCACAATGTTGACTAAAAACTGAAAAATTACGTTAACATCTGATACCTTTCTCCCTGAAGAAAAAAAAATTAAGACAAATTTTTTTTTTTTTTTCTTATAAATGTATTACTAACAAACCTGTAAGGAAAGAATAAAGATAACCTACAACAGGCAAACATACAATAATAGAGCAGCAAATCTGAAACCAAATTATATTACATCAACAGAAAATACCATTGGGGCATACAAACCAAAAGCTAAAGCTTTTGGTTTGTATGCCCCAATGGTATTTACCAGTATTTTAAAGATCAAGTGATAATACCATACTCTGAACCCAAAGACAAGGCTTGGCAAAGGACAGACATAACATAACAATACCCATAGTTTAAACGGAATCATAACAGTCACAAATCCCCAAATCTGAGGAAACCAACCTAATTAACTTTACACAGGCCTACACCTTAACCTACAATACACCAACAATATAGTCCAAAAAGTCATATATAAATATATACATATCATCAATTCAAAGTCCAAAGTATGCTGTGACAAATCAATAATTGGCTAGGAACCAAGGGCAATATCATGAAATATTAAGTGTATAACCTTCATACATATCTCAACAACTGGCAGTCGCCAAACCGTATAATCAAAAGAAACAGCTATCAACAAATAAACCTACTAAATTCAAATCTATAAAATAACTTGCAGGAACATTACTGAAACCATACTATATTCAAAAATAATTTTAATGTGCTTTATCACCAATTTAAATTCTTGAAGAAAGAGAGCCCAGCGCATGATCCTCTGGTTGGCTCCTTTCATCCGTTCAATAAAAACCAGGGGGGTATGATCAGTCCAGACCTCTATGGGAAAAGAAAAATTGGTTACATAGGGTTTAAAGTGCATAAGAGTGCGGACCAGAGCAAGGGCTTCTTTTTCAATTGTTGTGTATCTTCTTTCAGCCGCCAATAACTTATGACTGAAATAAGATACCGGATGAACTTCCTCACCTTCCTCATTCCTTTGAAAGAGGACACCACCAATTCCTACATCACTGGCATCCACAGCAATGATAAATGGCCTTTGAAAATCTGGGGAAATTAAAATGGGGTTGGTCAACAACACAGATTTAAGCTTATTAAAACCTTCCTCACATTGCTGCCACCAAAAGAATTTCTGACCCTTTTCCAGGAGTTTTGTAAAAGATTGAGCAAGGTCTGAGAAATTTCTAACATACTTTTGGTAATAGCCAATCATGCTTAGAACCCTTCTCACCTCTCTGACATTACTTGGGTTTTTCAAATTAATAATGACCTCGAGGTTAGCTTGTTTCGGAGCCACCTAACCTAAACCAACCTCGTGACCCAAATGACAAACCTTAGTCTTACCAAATTCACACTTGGCTAAATTTATAACCAAACCAGCAGACTTAAGAGCCTCAAATACTTTATGCAGCCTTACCAAATGCGTATGCCAGTCATTACTATATATTACCAAATCATCAATATAAATCTCTGTTCCTTCTAAACCACAAATAACCCTATTCATCAATCTCTGAAAAGTGCATGCTGCATTTTTCATCCCGAATGGCATAACCTTGCATTCATACAAACCAAAGGGAGTGACAAATGCAGAGATTTCACGGGCTCGATCAGATAACGGAACCTGCCAATAGCCTTTCAGTAAATCCAACTTTGTAATAAAATTGGCAGATCCTATCTGGTCGAGGCAATCATCAATACGAGGCAAAGGAAAAGAATTTTTATATGGACGTTTACTTTCCTATAGTCCACACACATGCGAAACTTGCCGTCATGCGAAACTTACCGTCTGCCTTTTTAAACAAGAACTATAGGAGAACTCCAGGGACTAACAGAAGGCTGAATGAGGTTGTGCTTCAACATATACTCAATCTCCTTACTGACTATATCCCTTTTCACGGGATTCAACCGATAAGGACTTTGCTTAACAGGAGGAGGACTTCCCACATCAACATCATGCTGAAGAAGATTAATTCTACCTGGAGAATCCTGAAATAAATCTGTAAAGGAATAAATTAAATTAAGTACATCTTTTCTTTGATTAACATCCAAATTTTCCAAACCTTCCTGCAAGATTCCTAAATTTTGCAAATTTTCAAACAAAGCATCGGAAGGAACTTGATACATTAAGTCATCAGATTCTTGAGGAGGAACATCTACTACTACCGATATCGGTTCATACACAATTGCTCAAGGATCGACACTTTTACACTGATATGGCTTCAATCTGTTTATATGATAAATTTTACACTTTCTACTTGAGCCTGGAGCTTCAATTTCATAACTGACCTCGAACAACTTCCTCAGTACATTCCAGGGACCCTTATACCTTGGTTCAAGAAAATTGTCTGGGTCCATACTCAAAACCAAAACCAATTCTCCAGGTTCAAAAGAACGAGCTTTAGCTTTTCTGTCAAAATTATCCTTCATCACAGCCTGCGAATAACTCAGATTTTCCCGTGCAAATTTCCAAGCACTGAACAACCTCTTTTTCAAATCCTCTACAAATTCTCCAACTTTAACCTCTCCCCTTCAACCGGATTGTAGCACTTCGCTAAAAATTTCTAGAGGACCACGAACTTTATGACCGAATACCAATTCGAAGGGAGCTACACCAGTGGAAGAATTTGGATGATTCCTAAGAGCAAAGAGGGCAAAGGGAAGTTCTTTATCCCACTCACTACCTTGTTCGTAACAATGTTTTTTCAAAATCGAATTAAGGGTCTGGTTAAACCTCTCCACCACACCTTGATTCTCCGGTGATAAGGTAGGCTGGTAATGTGCTGAAGGGCTAGTTCAGCACATTTACCTCTAAATACCTTACTCGTGAAATTTGTACCACAATCTGTCTGAATAACATGAGGGAGACCATACCTGGAAAAGAAATCCATTAATTTTTCAAAAACAACTTTAGATGTAATACGTCTCATAGGGAATGCTTCAGGAAATCTAGAGGCTCTATCCATAATAGTTAATAAATAAAGAAAACCAGACTTGATTTTAGGTAAAGGACCAACGACATCTATCACCAGTTCCGAGAATAGTTCACCAATGGCAGGGATAGGATGTAAAGGAGCTTTGGGAATTATTTGATTTGGTTTTTCCATAACCTAACATACCTCACATTCCTTCACATAATGCGTCACAGAAGATTTCATCCCAGTCCACCAGAAGTACCTTGCTAATTTTCGGAAAGTTTTCCATACCCCAAAATGGCCTGAAAGAAAATTGTTGTGAACAAGATGCATTACCGATTCATGGAACTGGGACGGAACCACAATTTATGCAATCTTAGAAGTCTTGCTCAGATCATCTGTTGAAGGACGACTAAGCCTGTAAAGTAGACCCTTGGTTATACTAAACCGAGGTTTAGTCAAATCATTAATGTCTCCCAATTCAAAGTCAAATTTTTTTTTCTGGGCTTCAATAAAAGCCAATCTGTCACAATCAGGTTTCAAATCATTAATAATACTATTACTACCACTATCTACTGACCCGGGCCTTTCTACATCTACTTTTAAACTACTAAGCCTTAAATCATCATCGACATCAAGTAGATCAGCAGCTCTTGCTGCAGCACGGGTTGTTACAGGTATGGGACATGCATCAATGGACATGGGAAATAATTCCTGACCCTCACTATTGACCATATCATTGCCCAAAATACCGTCAATCCCAGGAATGGGAAGACTATCAACAACGGCCAACTCAGTAACCTTATCACATCCAGGAAAAGACAACCTGACATCCACCAACGGAGCAGAAACAACAGTGTTCGGGAACCCTCCCAGGATGACATAATTCCCTGAATACTCCTTACAACCTTTTAAGGTATCCCTCAACACAAGAGACCGAGCTGAACCAGTGTCCCTCAAGAACTTTACTTTGATAATCTTAGATCCAAGAACAATTTTACCTGGCCTTACATATTTGTCAAAATTGAGTCACAACTGCTTTTTTTTATTAGAAGTGTCACTACTACTATTATCTACCCTACTGCTAACTACAAATTTTTCCACTTGATTATCACAAGAACTGGACCTGTCAGAAATTAACGAAACTGAATTTTGGCCGTTTCTCTCAAGATATCGTCTACGGGCATTGCACTGATTCTGGAAATGACCTGGCTTGTCACACCAAAAACAGTTTAATCTACGTGCAGTACCTCTGTTACCATTATTATTATTGTACCTTTGATTATTGCCGGAATTAGATGTACCTCTGTTAAAGACACGAGGGGGAGGAGACCCTCCTGAGACTCTACCAACATTCCTACCTCCTGAGACTCTACCAACATTCCTACCATCTGAAAAGGAATTATCATTATTACTCTTAGGAATATCAGGAGTCAACAAAGGTGGTTCTCCCCTCCTTCCACTACTGTGGGCATGGGAAGAGGGATCATTTAAAACTCTGTACCCAAAGTTACCATTGCCAGAGCGATGGGTCAACACATATTCATCTGCCAACTGAGCGTCACTACTCTACTTCATAGCTTTGACCTCCTCATGATGGACCCTCAACTCTTTGCTACATGCCTTTTTGAACTCAAGGAGCAACAATTCCCGCAACACAGCAAAAGACACCACTTGTCGGCTCTTCAGCCAGTCGTTAAATTGTTCTTCCTTGACCCGAGCGAATTCTACAAAAGAGTGTGAAGGATGTTTATTATAATTCCTAAATTTGAGGCAATAGGCCTCGGGCACCAAATCATAGGCTTTTAATACCAGTGCTTTGACCTTATGATAGTCCCTGGCAATTCCCTCCTCCAAGGCATTGTACACCCGGATAGCCTTGCCCACATTGTATTAAAACAGTCCACATTTCGGAGGGCCAAGACAACCGGGCGGCAACACGCTCAAAGGCTTTGAAAAATTCAGGGACATTGTTCTCATTAAAGACTGCCACCAACTTTAGTGCTGCACCTAAATTAAACCTGTCCTGGAACATACCTTTAGAGGAACTGACCAAATTGGTCCCCTGTAACCTAGCCATCTCTATATTCAACTTCACCATCTCTAACTCGTGACGCCTCACCCGCTCGTTCTCCTCAAATTCTATTTTCTTTAATTCAATTAGTTTACAAATTAATTCATATTCTACCTCCTCCTTAGATTCACCCGAAGTATGAACAGAAGCCAGGGGTTTGACTAGCAAAGAATTAAGGGGGAGCAAAAATGGATTATTCGACACATTAGCTTTAGGTATATTCGAGGGACCTTCATAAATAATACCTGTACGAGGAGGATCCTCAAACAAAGTCAAACCAGCTCTCACGCTCACTATCTACTTCACTTTCACTCACCAAATGTTCGGCCTTGGCTAAATCCTGGGCAATCTTACCCTTCACAGCCTCCAATATATCTCTTAGTGACCGCCGACTTCAGCGGAACACCCAACCACTGTGCACAAGCAACTAAATGTTTCCTATTTCAAACAGGCAAGTACTTTAAGCAGTCAGCAGACCCCAAAAATATAGCCGAGTCAAAGTTAAACTCTTCCATCTTTTCCAAAAATTAATAACTCAGGGAGAAAGGCAATACTACAAAATTAATATTGATGAGATCACCCAAGTGTTGCTCCACAGACCAAAATACCAGACACCCCTGAATACATCTATCCTGTAATGGTCGCCAATTATTACGACCATTGTTGGGCCGTGGTGCAGGTTAGTCTGCACTAAAGGATGTACACTTAGTGTTGTTACAGAGTATCCAGCAAAAGATGGTCAATGGAGACGAAAACATTCAGGAAAACTCAACAATATTTATTAACAAACAAAGATAATCAAATTCAACCTTGTGAGTGTCAAGGACAAACTCTAGTCCTTAAATAATCCATTGGGATTCCTAACTACTAAAAACTAAGCCCTAAACAGAGATAATAGAGAGAAACACATGAATGCAAATACATCAAAATATACAATATAACTGGCCAGATCAAAATAAATAAAATAACCAATACCTATAACTAAATAGGTTGGGAAGGAAGGCGAAGAGTAACAGGGAGAAAACGCTTATTCTCCTACCTATGTTTATAATCTAAACTTATTATATAAACAATAATATAAAAGCCACGAGGCTATTAACATCATCTGAATTTATAATTATAACAAAAAAAAAAAAAAGGGCAACAAATATCGACTGTCTCAACAATTCATTATAACATATATCTATATATGAATGATAATGAATAAAAAAAAAAAAATATCTCCTCACACTAGGAGAATCCGTGATCCCAGACTAATAATAAATGTCTTGCCTTACAGTAGGCCATGATCCCAATAATTCCCGAATTATGCTAACAGGGGAGCACAGAAGCACCAGGAAGGAGGAGTCGAGAAGTCCTGCTCGACCATACGGAAAGGAGCGCTTACCAGGGATCTGTCTCCCTACTTGACTTCTGACGGGCATTAAGGCCCCCACACCTGCAATAAATTCCAAGATGTCCTGGAAAAGCGAATGCTCCTAACACCTTAGGAAAAATCTTCCATTGAGGTGGCAGCAAGATAAGGCCGTAGGTGTCACAAATCACCTGTAATAAAAGCAGGACGCAACACCGCAGGTGGCCAGAAGCACACCTGCGAAGGAGACACTGAAAATACGTCCAAAAGCGTTGATAAGATATTCCAAGTGCGGCAGCTGCAGATCAAAAGGGTATAACCTCTGTAGAAAGCCCAAACTCTTTGGCCAAACACTCGCTCTGTCTCTTATCACCTCCCTCACTGAGGTCTCCAATCACGTACCCAAAATGTAAACAAAAAAGATAATGAGTGTTGAAAGGGTAATTCTAAGACTTTAACGAATGGGGAGGAGGCGCAAAATCACCACACTACAACTTAACTTTCGTAATATATTCGATACAAATTTCCTTAAAAATAAATACTTATATACTAAATGCCTTAATATTGATTGTTAACAAAATCAAAAGGTTGCCAAAAAATGAAAAATTACGTTAACATCTGATAATAAGTATATATATATATATATATATATGTATATATATATATATATATATATATATATATATATATATATATATATCTATCTATATATATATATATATATATATATATATATATATATATATCTATATATATATATATATATACACATATATATATATATATATATATATATATACATATATATATATATATATATATATATATATATATATATATAAAAATGTATATATATATGTATGTATATACATACATGTATATATATATATATATATATATATATATATATATATATATATTTTATATATATATATATATATATATATATATATATATATGTGTATATATATATATATATATATATACACATGTATATATATGTATATATATATATATATATCGTCGTCGGCGCCCACTCGTGTCCGAGTATTGGGTTCTGTCGTTAGCCATCAGCCTCCTATCTGTGGGGTGGGTGCTTATGCCTGATGTGGCTGTTAAGTCCTAGTCTGTGGTGGAAGAGTCGCGGACAGTGTTCACAAGGGAGGGTAGGTGGTGGGCGGGGCTGTTCTAATCGCTCTCTCCTTCTTCTCCTCCTAGCCTCCTCATTTTGTCTCCTCCTCTCCTCGAAGCCCACGGTGCCATGGTGTACTGTACTCCTCCAGGTTTTCCTGTCCCTGGCTGTTTCTTCCCATGAGGAAGGATCGATGTCAGTTAGAGCCAGGGTGCGCTTTAGTTGATCTTTATAGCGCATTTTCGGGGCTCCTCGTGGTCTGGTGCCCTGGGTCAGTTCTCCGTAGAATATTTTCTTTGGGAGCCTAGATGGATCCATCCTATGCACGTGTCCTATCCAGCGGAGGCGGTGGTGGATGATGGTGGCCTCCACGCTGGTCATCGAGGCACGTTCTAAGACTTCAATGTTGATGGTGTGGCTCTCCCAGGGGATTTTCAAGATCTGCCTCAGTTTCATTTGTTGGAAGCGTTCTAGGTTTTTAAGATCGTTTCTATATAGCGTCCATGTTTCACATGCATACAGGAGCGTGGAGAGGACTACTGCCCTGAACACCATTATTTTGGTGGTCATTGTCAGTGCGTGGTTGTTAAATACTGTACGCGGCAGTTGAGTCGGCCAAAGGCGGAGTGGGCTGCCCTGATCCTGTTCTCCACGTCCTTTTTGCTTGTGGGAGCTGATGTTAGGATGCTCCCTAGGTAGGAGAACTGGTCCACCTGTTCTAACGGTTGGTCATTCACTGTGGTATTGAAGTTGGGGAGCATCAGTCCTGGTGGATGTTGGACGAGGGTCTTGGTTTTGTCTGAATTGACTTGCATCCCAAAACGTTCGTAAGCAGAGTTGTATGCATCAGCTAACGACTGCAGGTCCTCTGCCGTCTGACCTGGGGTGGAATTTTCGTCAGCATACTGCAGTTCTCGCACTGCACACAAGGTGGTCTTGGTTCTGGCGCGGAGTCTAGCGAGGTTGAAAGCGCCTCCATCCATGCGGAAACGTAGGTCGACTGAGGGTGTGTCTGGAGGAATCTCGTTGAGCATTGCTGCGGTGTATAGCGAGAAACACGTCGGGGCCAGAACACAGCCCTGCTTCAGGCCGCCGTTGATGGGGAATGGGTCTGAAAGAGAGTTCTGGTGGCAGACTCTCCCAACCATTCCGTCATGGAGGGCACGCACCAGCTTGACAAAATCGGGTGGGCAGCCATATCTTTTGAGGACAGCCCACATGGCAGGTCGAGGTACTTTGTCGAAGGCCTTTTTCAAATCCCAGAAGATGAACATTATGGGCTGTTGTTGTTCGAGGCTCTTCTCTTGTAGTTGTCGCGCACAGAAGATCATGTCTATGGTCCCGCGGGATGGTCGAAAGCCGCACTGGGACTCTGGCAGGACGTCTTCTGCGAGAATAAGGAGGCGGTCAAGGAGAATCCGAGCGAAAATCTTACTCGCGATGCTTAGTAGTGATATTCCCCGGTAGTTGTTACAGTTCTCCCTGTCTCCCTTCTTGAAGATGGTAGTGATGTTTGCATCGCGGAAGTCACTGGGGGGGGTCTTGGTCTCCCATATTTTCAGTATAAGGAGCATCAAACGGTTCCTCAAGCCGGGGCCACCGTGAGTGAGGAGCTCCAACGGGATGTTGTCTGGCCCTGGGGCTTTGCCGGGCTTCATGCGCTGCAGGGCCTTGTTGAAGTCATGGATGGAGGGTGGTAGTGCCATCCAGTGA
>NC_090759.1:44969075-45041575 GCF_036898095.1 Palaemon carinicauda
CCCCTTTTTTAGGGCAAATATCCAAATTGATATACTGTAGCCTCAAATAATCTCTTGTGTTCAGTCTCTTATGTTGAAATTCATTGAATTGGTTCATTATTATTGAATGCAGTTTTAGGGGGTGTGTAATTGTGGGGCCCGTAGACCTCCCAAGCGGTTCTTAATCAAAATAAAAGTAGTGCTTTAAATTTCTCCTCTGTTAAATAATTATTCTTAAAAAGTTGAAGTCTACAGTGCCAACCTGCCCAATTTTGCCCTTATTGCATGGAATACAGTTTTAGGGGGACTGTAATTATGCGGCCCGTAGACCCCCAAGGTGGATCTTGATCAAAATAGAAATAACCGTTTTAGCTTTCTTGATAAAAATTACATAAGATTCGATTTTTGAATATTCTGTAAGTTCCTGGTACAATTCTACAGCGAACATGCAGAAACACACACGCACAGATAATCACCAGATTTTTGGGCTCAATCCATGTCGTCCTGATGGAAGGTTGCTATTGGTGGCTTTCTAAGGGATATTTGGCCACAGTGATATTCCCAGAGAATTGACTTTTAGGTCTCCAGAATTCTAACTCATGGCGCAAATATCCTTAAAATTTCTCTTAAGGATATCGCGTAAAATCAGGGGACGTATATCTTGATACGACACATAGCAATCTTCACCCCGAACAGCGTTTTCGTTTCGAGGGGGAAGAGTGGTGAGAATAGAAGGGGTAGCCGTTATCAAGGTTACCCTTCCTCCCGTACTATTACGAGGCTGCAAGATGGTACTCGTTCCTATTTCAGCAGCAATTGCGCACGGTGGTTTTTTTCCCTGTTACATAACGTTTTGATCATTATTGAGAGGAATTATCATGAAATCTCCAGCTGCTTCTGCCTCTGGAAAGTTGAGTATTTATTCTTTACAAGTTTATAATTTTTAGCTCCTGCTTCACTGTGAAATTAGTTTATTTAATGTGTTTTGGAGCTTGGGCGATCACAGGAGGTGCCATGGGCGTTGTCGTTCGTTATGCATGTGTTATTTAGCAGAACAACATTCCCGGTTGTAATAGCATTAATAAATTATGAAAGCTATTTAGGCACAATTATACTAGTAAAGTTATATATAATTATGCACATATTTCCTCTTCCTTATGTCGATCGTTTATGTTAGAGTTTACGCGTTTTAGGTAACCAAGATCTCACCCCGCTCTAGGCTACTTAACCTATGCGCTTTAGTATACTTTTATACATTATCCCCGGTTACCCTCATGTATCGGTTTATCAATTCAACAGGAGATGGTATATCTCCTAGAATTATTTACTGTATATAACTCGATACTCGTCTCCTATGGAGATTTAAGGGTAATTCCTCTTCCCCTCTGAGTGCCGCCATAGTCGAAAACCCTGTCTTAGTCTTGCCATAGAGTAGTGCAGTCAGGCTTGACTAGGCTAGTGTTTTCTGTCTCCCACCCTTGCCGGCGAGTATCCCGGTTTGGGTTTTCGACAGAACCTCTTGAGTATTCAGTCTTTTTGCCGGCGGCCGAGCAGCAGGGCGAGTAGTCACTCCCCTGCCAGCTTTGAGCTGTCGGCATAGGAGGCTAAGCCTCCCTAGGCCGCACTTGAAGTGGCAGTATGATGCCGCCACCTTCTCCCCTGCGGTCTAGAAGACTAGTCCTGTTTCGGCAGACCCTAGGCTGAAGAATAGATATTCTTCTGCTGCCTAGGATGGCGCCGATACTGAAACAAAGTTTCACCCTTGTGTGGAAGTGGCGGCAACCCTGCCTCCTTCTTCTACACTTGATACAGGTCCCTCTCTGTCCTTTAGCGATGGCCTAGCTATCGCAATCTTGTGGCCGTCGTCCTACAATCTCACCCCTTGCCGGGTAGATTGTGGTGCTGGCCAGGCTCCTACATAAGCAGCTGTATAGTCACTCAGTCTTTCCCTTATGGACGCAAGGCTCCGGGAAAGGTTGTGCCAGCTGTGTCGGCTGCCGGTGGGAGACCCCTCTGCTGTTGAGTGTTCTTCAGTCCTTCCTTGGACTGCCATCCACTTTCCTGAAACCGGCAGCGACCGGCAACAGATCTTGTGGCTGAATGGAAGCTTGAATGATGCATTCTCCCCTTCCATTTGAACCCTCATTCTGGAGGAAGGCAGTAAGGTTATGTACTTACACCTTTATTTATTGTAAATATACATTTTAACAAGGCAGCCCTTCTCTATGCTTTCTCTCTCTCTGTCATCTAGTGCCGCCAGGTACTAACGCAGCCGGCAGCATGTCGGCTGGCCCTGTGCCGTCAGGTACTTAACCAGCCGGCTGCATGCCGGCTGGACCTGTGCCGTTAGGTATTACCCAGCCGGCTACATGCCGGCAGGACTGTACCATCAGGTGCTAGCCTAGCCGGCAAGATACCAGCTGAACTACAGTATATGATTATACAGTAGCCAGTATATTTGCAGTATAGTATATACTGCAGACAGAAAACTATAGTATATATTATACAGTACAGTAGTTATTTTCCAACATACCTTGTGTATCTTTGCACAGTCTATTGTTGAGACCAATCCTATATTGAAAGAAAAGAATTCCTTCAATACACTGATTAGTAATCAGTTAATACTTACCCCACAATATTAAACAAATTAAGAAGGGTCAGTGGTAGTATACACTTATTCTATTCCCAGAGGTTAGAACCCTTCTCTTTTGAGTTTGCCCTGACAAAGCAAACTCTATTACTTTAATATTGAGGGAGGTCACAGCAATTGGCTGGACAGGAGACACAAGTATGTGTCTTTTCCTATTTCCCTTCTAGCTTACTATCCTAAGCTATAATGGTTAAAATATTAATATTAATATTTTGCATAAGATGTTTATCATGTGAGATAAACAACCGCATACTCATTTAATTTTCCTTTCTTTACAGGAGGAACCGCGGATGAAATGCGACGTGATCTTCTGTAACCATAGGTGTGGGGACTTCTATGGTCACAAAGCGTGCAGGTCTCATGCCCCCTGCACCATCACTACCGAAACCCTGCGGTACTGGGACCCCCAAGATTGGGACCTTGGTGACCGAAGGTTTCGACGACCCCAAATCAACGGAGTCGAGGGATGCTGCACGAGAAAAGCTGCGCAAATGGGTACGAGGGTTCTAGAAGAACTCTCCGGGACTATACCTACCTAATGACAGGATGCGTAGCTTGCTGTTTCCGAAGGCGGGTAGTGAAACTGTCATGCCCCAAGCACGACCTGGACCTCCCCGCGTCCAGATTGCTATCGAGACGGAGGTCAGTGAGGCGTTGCAAGGCATGGACATTCACCAGGAGGAAAGGATGTCTGAAGTGTCCATGGACACTGAAAAGGATGTACTGAAGGACGATCCCGAGGAGGAGTCTACTCTACCTCTGAAAGAAGATGAGGTTGACATCTTCCTCGACATCTGCTTTCACCCCTCCATGGAACAACATGAGCCAGACACTGGCCCATCTGACAGCTTTAATGGAGAACATTCGCAAGCAAGGCGAAGCACGTTAAGCGAAACTCGAGAGAGAGCTCCGCGAAGCTCGACTCACCGCCTCCTGAGGGTTATACAAGCAACCCAGAGTCCCAGACCTCCCACCCTGCTCTGAAACCAATCCCTGGAGGTATGCGGAGTTTATGCAGATTACTAACGGCAAACTCTAAATCTCGGAGAAGATGGGAGCCGTCCCCTTAGATGATATCCAGTTCTGGCCAAGCTTTAACGCTTACCCAGAATGCTTCATTCGACTGAAGCAGGAGCCAGCGTCAAAAGAGGAGACGGAACCGAAGGAGGTCATGGTTTTCGGCCATGACAAGGCACAGGCTCTCTTGTCGAGCAGTTTGAAGAAGGTGGGTTACACGAACTCGAAATTATCCGCCTTGAGCAAGGAGCACCCTACCTTTCTTGCTCCTGCTTCCATAGCCTTACCCTTTATGTCGAAGGCTTTTAAAGCTGTTGCCAAGGCAGTGGAGGCAGGCAAACCATGCCCTGCACTAAAGGAGTGTAGGCCTCTGTCGTTAGCCCTGCCCTTGGAGGATAAGGAATGGAAAAAAGTCCACCTAACCTTCTCAGTAGGGAAGTTGGAGGCAGATATCGCGGGACGATAGTTCAGCGAGAATCTCCCGAAACTGTCAGACTTTCTCTTGTGCAGGGAGCAAGAGATGAAGGAGAGACTGGCGACATCCTTGTCCCTACAGAACTGCATTGAGATGAGTGCAGGTCTGAGAAGCACCCCAGACATGCTCATGGTCATGGCCAAAATGCACATGGCCACCTTAGTAAAGGACTTGTGCGCCTTTATGAAGGCTAGGAGAGCCTGCAGGCAGTTCGTGTTTGCTGCAGCGACAATAAAACACGAACCCAGGAAACTGATATCTTCCAATATCTGGGGTAAAGACCTTTTCCCAAATGAAGTGGTCAAGGAGGTAGTTGATAGAGCCGCCACGGAGAATAGGAACCTTCTCCAGAAATGGGGCATTACACATTCGACAAACTGGCTGGTGCATGTGGGTAAGTGATATAGTGAGTTACTATATGCTTAATCAAGCAGATTAATTACGTTAATGCTTCAAAAGTCAAAGGTAAAAGATCCGGTTCGAAGGACCACTCATGTGGAGAATTTATATTTTTTATTTAAATGTTTGAGTGGGAACTTAGTCCAGGAAAGGCTCCCTACGTCAGTTACACAAAGATCATCAGGGGAGGATAATGAGCACTTACACTCGGGGCACAAACACCCTGCTAATAACTTTACTGACTCAGTTCCCTAACCGTCACTCTTAGATACTAAATGGGGAAATTTTTCTGTCCAGAGGCCGGAGAACTCCATACGGGAAAATAAAAGTAATGTGATGGCCTACTCTAGCTTTGTCAGGTATATAGTCATCTATACTCTTAGGCTCTGTTTCGACTCCGTCCCAGTGACCCCAGTGAGATGCTGGACAGGAATCTTACGTTAATGTAATTGGAGACAATAACAAAAATGGGAGCAGTGATGTAAAGTGAAGTATATATTTTAAAGATAAGGATCTTTACCTTCGAAGCAGATATTCAATAATAAGTTGCTCGCTAACACACCCTTTTTTAAGTTACTCCTTTCAAATATTGGGTATTCTGTCCCGTGATCAAATATTCATAATAGACACATTGAAATAAATGAGATAGTAAAAATACGAAGAAGGTTCAATTAACCTAATCTTGATTTATTTCACAAATTTACATTAAAATAAATGGACATCTGAACAACTCAAAACGTAACAAAAAAAAAATGCAAATTAAATAGAAATATGATTGATTAGACTTGTGGTCTTCTGCAATAATTAATAATCAGAATTGGGCTGGAAACGTGGCCCATGTGACCCAGAGGCTGTGCTAGTCTCAAAAGCAAAAAATAATATAGAAAAAATATATATTCAATCCCACCGCACACAGTCCGAACTATGTAATAGACTGATAACCTACTAAAGTTAAAATTAGTCTAAACTAAAAATGGGGTAAAACTAAGTGGCCATATTTTTATTACCTGCACTCCTTAGAATACTGTCCTTTGCCCTTAAATTCCTGTTGACCGGAACGTTGCACAAGTTGTCACTTTGCACTCTTGACTGGCTCACCCCAAGAATCCTCGTTTGTGGTAGCAGGGTTTTCCAGGTTCCACTCCTTCACTGTCTCCAGCCGGCAGGACTCCTGTGTAAGTCAAGTTTGGGAGGAGGGGTTGGGGTGAGCCAGAGGTGCACGGGTTTACTGACCAGGGCAGCCAGCCGGTTGACACTACGGCTTACGAACGAATAAGCTAGGTTAAGGTTGAGAGGGATCACCTCGCTTCACCTTCCCAAATAGGTGAGGGTCACAATGCGCAAAGTAACCCAGTTGAGGTGCCATATCGGGACTTGAAGACACAACAATATATTGTTGCAAGGAGTGCATAGGGGGCAGAATTTTGTACTTAATACTTAGAGGAATCTTGCTGCTCTAAGGAAGTTTACATATACAATGTATCCTACCTATTCTGGCTTGCTAAAATTTAATTAGTTAATGATCAATTAACAATGGGCTGGTGCGATGGGCATACATCTTAAAATTAACAAACCTTAATTGGTATTAAGAAATAAGAGATGCATTAAAGTTAGCTGCATTAGATATTATATTTAAATCAGTTTAGTAATTTATCTCGACCTACGTAGTTTAAGGAAAGGACCAACATACGCCGGGATAAGGCCCCTTGCTGTACGTATCTATGCTGTGACGTCACGAGCATGGCGTGCACTATTGTTAACAGATTTAGTAGATTTAAAATAGTTATCCCGATGTTTCGGTAAAGAAAACTTTATGTAGGAGAGAACGTTTAAGGGTTAGCTACAGTATTATTAGGAGAGATCTAAAAATACGAGTGAAAGAAGTGTGAAGAAAAATTCTTCATAAAAGCTGTAGAATACCTACATTTAATAATCAACACAAGCTTTTATTTCAAAGCAAGATTAATTTTCACTGCATTTTATTTCCCTCTTAATGACCAACTATTCATGCTGCAAACATATGTATTTTTTATGTGTAGTCTGTCAAGCTCAACAATCATTTTTATTTATATAATCATGCTATCAAACTAAGAAATATTATCAGTAAAGACTAAGGAAAATATTTAATGGACAATTTTTTTAAGAGGAAATACCTAGATGTCAGATTAAAGGAAGATTTTAATCCTAATTAAAGAAAAAGCTTTTAGTAAGTAATTTCACTGTGTATAATTCACTGTGTAAGGTAGAACAGCAAGTTTTATGGTAATCAAACTGCCTATGATATTTGTTTTCATATACATATTGCATCTTTGGTGTTGCATAGCTTATTGCCTTTTATGTTCGTTGATTGAGTCAGGGGCCAAGTGAAGGTACTTTATGGCCGTTAGTTCAGTAATTTGTTTTATATAGGTAGAGGTTCTTTTGACTTGCTATTATTTAGTTTTATTTGTTTGGTAGTCTTTCTGTTGAGGCAATACAGTATTCTCAGGTAAATGGAATCTTTAGCTTTTTAAGTCTTCTTACCATTTTAATGGGATAAGAGATGTTTCAAGTTTTCTATCGACTAGAGATTACCTGAGGAAAAGTTATTCATCGGATGTTTTAATTGCAAAATTTATTTCTGGCTATCTCCATGGTTTGCCACTAATCACATTCGGGACAATGTGGGAATCACCTCAATGTGTGTCAGGTAAGACTGCAGAAACGAAATTTATAAAATATATTTTTTTCAATGCTTACTCCAACATTTATTGTATTCCACCCTCCCTACTTCTTGTGGGATGACAACAAGATTCAAGGGAAAAAAATGGCACTCTCCAGCAGCCATGGTGTGTAGCAGGAGTTTTTGAAGTACAGTATAGATTTGGAGGGCTAATCGTACAAATCCACTAATAATTCTGTAATTTTTTGGTTTGCCAACTAAGCTGGCAGTTGCTTTTGCAAAATGTATAGCAGAATGAATGTTGAGTTAGTAATGCATTGAAATAAGATTGGTTCATACATCTCAGTTTTGCTCTTTTGATCAGTCGTGTCAATGGCTCAAAGGTATGTCATCTGGACAGAAGCCTCTTTTTACTACTTGACTAAGTCCCAGGCCACTCGGTTGTAATATGGAAGATGCTCTTGAGAACAATTAACAGTCTTAGTGCTAGGAGTTATTCATAGCTGGGAACATCTTCCAGTCCCAGAGAAATTATTCTCTACTTTAACTCAGGAGCCAAAGATGAGAGAAAAGAGCAAAGAAAAGGCAGGCCTAGAAGAGTCATTGTGTTAATTTGTAAACAGCTGTACACAGGTTGTTAAATTTCAGGATATGGTAATAGGTTAGCTGTTAGTAAATGAAGGAGAAATTAGAATGAAGAAAGCATTAATCAAAGAAAAAATCATAAGAAAAATGTAGTGAATCCTATTGCCCATTATATAGTATATGTAGCATTTGTAGATGGGGGACAGTGGTACTGTATCTCTCGTTTTCCCACTTCATTTAGCAGTGATAATATGAAGGATGAAGGTTTTCATGGCAGCAATGAAAATGCAGTTTTACTTTGGAATTTGTATATTTAGATTTGCAATTGAGAACATATAATTGAAAAACCTTATAAAGTTATATAAGAAATCTTTTAGCTGATACCTTTTCCTTTAGAGCCCATGCTAGTAAATTAAGGAATATTGCTAAGATGTTTTATTATAGCAGAGTTCTTTTTTTCCTAGGTACAATTCTTTTTAAGATCGGTGAGGGGCCTCATACATCTACCCTCCAAAAGGGAGATGGATGAACACACACACAAGGAATTAGAAGAGAAATGTAATGATGGAAAACCAGTAAAATATTTCCATAAATTTGGGTCATTACAGTGGGTATATAATAATGAATTAGCATGTCTTGGTGGTATCTCTCCTCTCCCTCCAGTTGTGGAGAAAATTTATGAAGCAGTGTCTAATCTTAGACGCACTCACCTCATGGAGTACAAAACATCTAGCTACAAAATACTTGGTCCAGATGTATATAGAAGGTTGAAATAGGGTATCTGTGTCACCTGAATATTTTTACAAATATAACTTGAGAAAGTTTTAAAATAGATGTAGAGGTAGCTAGCGACTTATATATTTATGGGCAGTTAATTAGTTTTAGTGGTCTTAAGAAGTTATTTTTCTTTAATACTGTCGTAGTTTGCAGATCAGTTATTTTATTAAATGTATGCTATACTCTGACAGTTTTGGAAAGATAAAGCATTTTACTGTCTCAGAGTCTCATCATAAGCTTTGCAGTTTTTATGCAACCTTGGTATCCCTAAAAACAAATTAATTTTTCAGATTAAAGAGTTGTGTATACCAACTCTTTTAACATATTTCTCGTGATTTATTTGATTATGTTGGGTGTCTTCGGCTTTGGGTACCCCGTTGCTTAATAAGTAGAGTACACAAACTTTTTTTATAAGGTTGTGTGTATATGGACACATTCAACATGTGGTTTTTTATTTTTTTTCTTTCTTTCTTTTTTTTTTTTTTTTTTTTTTTTTTTTTTTTCCTTGGTCATTTAGAAACGTATATTGACTTTGAATAAAGTACATATGAGTACATATAAGAATTTACTTAAACTCTTAAAAGATATGACCAAGTGCTAAGAAAATACTGTAGCTCGTAGGGTTATATCTGTGTATAACCCTTAGATTCTTAGAAATATCAGTGCAGAAAGTTAACAATGTCTTTTTTGTTAATGCAAGTACATTACAATATTACAAAATTAAACTTCAAATAGTCATAATTGGGCTTACTATTTGTAAAGTTGAGAAAATACAGTAATAAAGTTCAGAGAAGGAATCATATTTTCATTGAGCCCATAGGGTTATTCTAGCTAGTCTATGAAAAGGATTTTGAATAGCTGATCACCCAAAAGTCCCTAGCACCAATGAAACTGGCTCACTTTTGGGGAAAATTTTGTGAAATATACAACAAAGATATTTATATCTACAGTATAGGTGTTTAGATACACTCCAGTTATCTTTAGTATTTATATTAAACTGGTGTTCAAAATTATTAACTCATTATACAATCTACCACATTTGTTTGTACTTCATAAAGACCAGACAAAAGTGACAGTCAAAACCAGGTAAAAAATATGAAAACCAATTTGCCTTAAGCATAATCATAGGTTATGTTCATAAATGGACATATTGAAAAATGCCCTTGTCTTGATTTTAGCCATCCTTATAGAATTCATCTTGTTTTTCATTTTATTCAAGAGTTGCTTAGAACTTGATTCTATATTTTGTGGCCTTTGCAGTGATTTTTTAAATATTTTATCGCTAGTTATGAAACAATGATATAAGTAAAATTATATTTACTAATGTATGTTAGATAAACTGCTAAGGTTACTTTTGATACTTTAGAAATATCATATTACTTACCTTAGGGCTAGCTGGGCCGTGATCCGCTTGTCTTTTGCCTTTCTCCGTGTATTTAATCCTTCACAAAATTGAATATACTATTCTACATAGTAGCTAAGTCCTGTTTGTTTTGGTGTTTATTTTATTTTTTTTCTCTCATTTTCAGAGCTTTGCATATGGTTTAATGCTTTTACTTGCAACCTATTTTCATTTTGGCTTTTTAATTTCTAATTTTTTTCATGTCTTGTGGGTTGCTAGGTTTTGTCTGTGTGATTGTGTGCCTAACCATGCCAGTTTTATTCTTATTTTTTTTTATTTTCCTTTTTTGCTGTATTCTACTTAATCAGGATTTTAGTAGGCAGCATAAGTATGAGGTTTGCATGTTTCAAACAGTCTAAGGTAGTTTTGTGTTTTTATTTTACATTATTTGTAAATCCTATTGAAACTTCACTTAAAAGAATTAACCTTACCAGAGTCCAATTCCTTAGTTCATTTAATAACGTTTGGATTCAAGTATTTGTTGTTTGGTTACGAATGTCTGTGGAATTCCCTTAGTATAAAGATTAAATTCTCTTTACTCTGATAAACTATATGTGATAAAAGACGTAATGTCTATCCTTTCTGTGATATGAATGTCAGGTTTTGTTCTACATCATTGTTCATACCTGTATAACAAAGTAACAAGCTGACTATTTTAATGGCTGCATAGATTTTATATTTCAGATCTTTGATCTGCTTTTTTATTGTGTACAGGTGATAAAAACATTTTGTATATTCTAGAATACAGGCAATAAAATTTTAAGTATTTAATTGTCTACATTTTTTTCCTTTCAAAAGTCTTTACACTTTAGAGATATTAGTAAACTTCATGTTTATATCTGATTTAACAGAGCACTATTCAATTTGTATTTCATTTGAGCTTGTGAACATTTCAACTTTGAAAATTGTAAGTGTCTGTAATTTATCGTGTTTTTGTATTTTGCTAAAGTTTATTTATTTAGGAAAATGGACTGAACAATTTAATTGCTCATTGTAAATTCTGCACATAATCATATGTTCATGCATATAGTGTATATATTAATGAATGCTTGTCATTTGTTTTGCTTCAGTCATCTTGTAACATTTAAGGGTTGATTACTTGTTCTTGAGAATGAATTGCTCTTTATATTTAATGGAAAACCAAAATATCAATTTACTTTGGTTTTGCTAGCTGTATTGTGCAATATTAGCAGCATAGGATGATGCAAGGGAATAGTATTTTATATACATTTAAACCACATTATCCATTATTTTCCCAACTGCTGGTTTGACTGCGCTGTTGAATAATTGATACCAATAAAAATAGATAAGGTGAAGATTCATTTAACTGTGGGTGCTAAACTGGAAAAACTAGGCAGAATGTTTTGAACCCATGCTATTACATCACCATTTACCACAGTAGGCTTCCATATACTGTAGTTATATTTCATGTAAAGGGAATGTTAGCCCAAAGGCTAAAAGATTCCTATCATTTTCCCTCATCTAATTCCTTTTGTTCCTACATCTATATAAACCTTTCATCTTTTAATTGGGCAATGTCCTAAGTGGAGCTGGAATTCTCGTAGAAATCATTAGCAAGGTAGTTAACGACAGGTGGTTAGTATGGGAGAGGTAGCCCTGCCCCCCTGGTATCAAAGACTCATCACTTCTGTTTTCAGCCACAATAAGTACAGTCTTACTGTTGCATCCTATCCGAGTTTGTTTAATTTTTTCTCATACCTCTTAGTTTAAATGGTTGATATCGGCTTTGTGCTGATAATGGAACGAAGTGGGAATGCGAGTCTAGGTTGGACAGTGCATCAGTTGATGGCTACACCAGCAATGGATCCGCTTACTCTGCATTTATGGGCATAATTGTTCGCAATTATATCCTTAT
Organism: Palaemon carinicauda; assembly: GCF_036898095.1. NCBI lineage: Eukaryota > Metazoa > Arthropoda > Malacostraca > Decapoda > Palaemonidae > Palaemon > Palaemon carinicauda. The sequence goes on from NC_090759.1 coordinate 44,980,898, forward strand.
ACGCATTGTAGATTATGACCTCCCATTTAGGCATAAATTGTTTTTGAAGATCGGGAAGGCTAAACCTTCTCCAGTATCATTCTTGACAACCCCCATAAAAATGCCGAAGAGACTGTTTAGTACTTTGTGCTCCTCGTCGAGGTAACCGTTTGCCGACGCTTTTGGGTATGGGGAGTATGCTTCTGGAATAGGTAGAGCTCAAATCTACATTTTGGAGTATTTTCAGGGTTGGTAGAGTGTGAGGTGATTGCCACATTTCAACATGGGGTGGAAGCTCCTCCTTGCCGACCACAGACAACTGACCTAAGGATGAAATGGTCTTCCCCGGGTCTTGAAGGTATGCCCTCGATGTCTTTTTGAGAGTGCGGGTAGCTAAGGCTACTTCACCCATGCTGTCCCCAGAGCCAGTGACCCCAATAGTGACACCAGTGGCTCAGTGGTGATCCTAATGCTGGAGTGTTAATAACCCGATTACCAGTGACCCAAGTGGTGATTCCTGAAATGTGACCTAAGCCGAGTAGTAGCTAAGTAGGCTGCTAAGAAGGTTTCCACCCCTTTGGAAGAGGGAGGACAGAGAATGTTCCCAGGGCCACTAAAACCTTTGACAGTGCCCCCCCCCCCCCCCCCAGTGTTGTAGTTTCTCTTGGTGAAACCCATGAGATTTCTTCCTTTGGGGGAGCTTTGTCATTGATGCTCATTCAGACCTTGATTTCTCTGTTTGTAGAGTGACCCAAGTGGTGATTTGCAAAGAGTACCTTAAGCCAAGTAGCAGCTGAATAGGTTTCCACCCTTGTGGGAGGAGAAATACCAAAGCTGAAGGGTGGTATAAGGCTCTGGGGCCTGTAAACATGTATGGATATTCCTGGTGCCTATACCTTGCATTTAGATTCAGTGTCATTGTTCTATGAAAGGCTGCTAAGAAGGTTTCCATCCCTGTGGAAGGGAAGTACCTAAGAGGAAGGGTATAGAAGGGTCCCGGGGCTAATAAACCTGTGTGTACATTCCCAGTGCCTTTCCCCTGCGATTGTATTCAGTACTTTCACCCCTGTTCCTGAGCCTGTGACCTGGGGCTTGTGGCTCTTTCCTTATCTGCAACCCCAGCTGCTTAGTCTATGTTACTAGGGCCAGTTAATGTGGTTGCAGCTTCCCATGTGACAGTGTCCTCCAGTGTTGTAGTGCCTGTTGGAGCAACCCATGAGGTTTCTGCCCTTGTGGGGGCTTTGTCATCGATATCCGGTCAGACCTCGACTTCTCTGTTTGCATAATCTGAGGAGAAAGTTGGCAAGTGACAAAAGCAAGTTTATTCCACTTCTCTTGTAACTCTTCTACATCACCTTCCTTCTCTTCCTCTTCCAAATTTGCTTCTGATGCTTTGTAGTATGCAATGTTAATTTTACATAAGAATAATTGGAAACGGGGCTAATAGACAGATTTTAACTGAATTAGCAGTACGCTTACTTTTCTAATATATTTGACATAAATGAGCACAGATTAAATAACTTCTTCAATTGAGTTTTGAATCAGTTTACTTGAACTAAGAACATCTTAAATAAGTCTATCTGTATTGAAGTTCTCGTAATTATTACAACAAAATTAACAGTTCAAAGTTAACCAAGATACTACCGCATGGAAGGGAACACAAAGGGGACATTGAATTTAAGTAATATAAAATCACATAATTTTACGAGTAAGAATGGCAGGACATGGCCATGTCTGGCCTACTTCTCAACTAGCTAATTAATTACATCCATCAGCTGCAGGACTTTTTATGGCATATATCATAGTGAGGTGGCATGTAAGGGCCCCCCTTGGTCTCTAGGTGGTAGACAGGATGACACAAGGTCCAACCACCATTGCAACACCCGTCTGCCATACCCTTCTCTGACTGGTACCTGTGGGAACACAAAGAGCTCAGCTTGTTTTTTTTTTTCAGGTGTTAAGCGCTTTGATGGCACCAGTCGTTTGCTAACAGATTTTCTCAGGATTGGGGTGGCAGGGTCACAGGTCACGAACCTTGTGCCCTGCTTCCTAACGATTTTTGTTAATGTTAATGGCATTTATTTAAACTCCCTTATGCACTCTGACCCTTCTTGGAAGAAGAAGAAGTCAAAGAAATTCAAGAAGGCAAGTTATACTCACAAGAAAAAAGCTCTTGACATCACCATCTATCTGTCAGGGGGGGGGGGGGGGGTGGACAACACCAGGATGGTCCTTGGCTCCAGGTACTTGAGACAATGCAGAGGGCTAAGATTTTAACCCTGTACCACAACTCTATGCCACGGCTACCCGGTGCTGTGGCCCAGGTCCTTACTGTAACCCTGTAGGCAGGTGGGAAAGACGTGCATACTGTAGTTCCATTTCTATCTTCTGTCAGCCACTTGTTGAAAGGACATGGGTGCTCTTCTTCACCTTTCCTACCTGAATTATGGACTGCCGCTGCTCATCTCTGAGTAGGGTACTTCTGTATCCCGTGTAGAAAAAAAGGCAAATAGTAACTTGGTTACTGGCAGAGTAACCTATGTGGTTTCTCCTCTTTGGGTGCCCCATCTTTGATGATCACTTAAACCTTGATTTCTCTGCTTGCAGAACCTGAGGAGGTTGGTAGGAGAGAGAAGCGAGTTTGCTTTTTCTTTCCCTGCTCTTTTTTCTCATCCTCTCCTCCTTCAGATTCTAAATCGGATGCTTCTGATAAAATGATTTCTAGGAAGGCCGGTTATTCTGTAATCACAAGAATAGGGCTCTTGACCACACCACCTCTCCTTTTGGGAGGGGTTGGATGATACCCGGGTGTTCCCCACCCTGGGACTGGGACTGCAACTCTTTGTCACAGACTCCCTGCAACTGTGTCCCGGGTTGTCCTGGCTACCTAGTGTAGCTAGGTGGACAGTGGTGCCCTGCCCTGAGCATGTCTGTATATACCTTTTGTCAGTAATATGCTGGAAGAGCTTCGGCACTCTCCTTCATCTTCCTACCTGGAACATGGACTATTTACTATTCCCTCCTCTAAAACGGGGTACTGATGTAACCCGTGTAGAGAAAAGGGTACCTACTGTTGTGGCTCATGGAGAGCAACCTATGTACTGTATTTTCACTGTTTGTGGGATCTTCATCGTCAGTGGTCACTCAGACCTTAATTTCTCTGCTTGCAGAGCCTGACAAAGGGGTTGGCAAGAGGAAAGAGTTTGTTCATCTTCCTTTTCGTCCTACTCGTTTTCTTCTTCCAGCTCTTTATTTTTGTCCTGCTTGTCTTCCTCTTCTGATTTGGTTTCTGATGTTGTTTTGTAATGATATTAAAGAAGTTCATTAAGACCAGTTTTAGTCACAAAAGTAGGGCTCTTGACAAAACCACCTCTCTTTCGTGTGGAAGTGGTTGGTGGGTAACACTTGGATCATCCCTGGCACTGTGCCAAAGTACACTATTGAACATACATGTTATAGGGCTACTGCAATAATCAGACCACTGGTTGGTGCTCTGTATGGCCTAAGTGACCAATTTGTCTTTTGAAATTAGTATTTGCAAGAATTGCTGTAACAAATGTCTCAACATCTGCAAGTTTGAGCATTGGATTCCTTAGCCTTGAAAATATTGACAAAAACATTTTTAATGGCACTCATTTTGTAAAACCCAAGATGGTAACCACTCGGGGTAAATAAAAATATTGTTTTTCTGATTACTGGTAGTTGTATTATAAGGTTTCCAGAAATGTCGGAATTTTCATACCTTCCACAAAAATTCAGCGCTAGGTAAAATCCAAACATAGCTTAACAATTTCCTCTCAAGATGTATTATAATGGGAATGTTTTGTTCTACCTTTTTGTTTGTAGGAAGTGGCTATATATCAGATATCTGTGTAAATAAATCAGTTAATCCCAACCCGCATTTCCATCCAAACCATTACCAGCTAAGTTTCAAACATTCTTAATTAAGAATAATAGCCATAAATTGTAACAAGCCATCAAAAACATCTTATATACCCACACCTCACCTCTTTTCTGATTATTTTTGAGGTTATCGTTACCATTATCATCATAAACACTGTAATTTAGCAAGACCACTGAGTCATATTTCTGGCTGTGAGATGGATTTGTTTTAGAATGAAAAGTGAACCACAGAGGAAGGTAATCTTGAAGAAGTTCAACATGAGTAGCATTACTTTACTTACTTTTACTTTTACTTTGATGGCTGTTTTTCCGGTCCCATACAGCAGGGGAACCTCACTCTGTACAGAACCTCCACTTCGTTTACCTTGTTCGTTCAGAGTGTTTAATGTTTCATAGTGCGTATTGTTCATTTACTGTTAAATCGTCACTGTTGTACGATTGTTTAAATAGGAAAGTCTTCAGTTTCCTTTTGAAAGCCTTAATGTCTTCAAATAATTTAAATGTTTCGTGGGAGCTTATTATATAGTCTCGTGGCCACATATTTAAAGCCTCTGGAGCCTAAAGTAGACATACTGTATATCTTGGTTCCAACAGTTTGAAGCCATCTGTAAATATTCTCGTGTTGACACGATTTGTTGGCTGCGTAATATGTAGCAATTCTCTTAAGTATTTTGGACGACCGGTTCTGATGACTTGGTGGGTTATTGTACACATTTTAAATTCAATTCTCGCTTTAATCGGCAGCCAGTGTAAATCACTTAGCATAGGGGTGATCCTTTCTCTAGGTGGGACACCTTTTATCAGTCTTGCTCCTCTGTTTATTGTTTTGTAATTTCCTAAGTTGCACTTTTGGTAAATGGTAATAGATAGAGTTGCAGTAGTCAATCCTGGCAATAACAGTTTATCACAAGTTTCTTTACAGAATATTCGTCCAGGTACTTTTTTAACGCAATATTTCTTAGATGATAACAAGCAGTTTTCATTACATTATTTATTTGGGCATTTACACGGGTTACAGTCAAGAAATACACCTAGATCTCATTATTTATGTTCATTTGAATATCACCCAAGTTTCTCACACTGTTTCTCTTATCCACCACCATGAATTCAGTTTTGCTCTCATTTAATTTTAGTTGTTTAAATGTTATCCATTCTCTAACACTATTAATTATTCAGTTTAGAGTTTCAAACTTTCAGTAGTGTCATCTATATCATTTATGGTGAAGTAAAATTTTGTGTCATCCACAAATAGTTTGAACTTCACGCAATGCCTTTGTAGTACTGTATTTTCGATAGACCAATCGTATAAATGCAGAATAAGATTGGGCCAAGTACACTGCCCTGGGTAACCCCTCTGTTTAAGGGTTCATATGATGAATAAGAGTTTCCAATGTATACACAGTAATTTCCACCAAATAAGTAGTCTTTTAAGTATTCGAAGGCTTGATCTTCAACGTCAATGGACCGTAGATAATTTAGTAGCAATTCATGCACAACTGTATCAAAAGCAGCACTGAGATCGAGCAATATTAAAATGCCACATTTATTTTCATCCTTCATTTCACGCATATCATTTACAACAAAGGAGATGGCTGTCTTCTTAGAGTATAGTTTTCTGTAAGCAGATTGGTTGTCAGGCAGAGCTTCTATTACTTTTAAGTGACAGACTAATTGTTCAAGAATTACATATTCAAGCACATTTGAAACAAAGGATAGATTCGAAATAGAACTATATGAGGTTAATTCCTGATAGTCCAGTGCATTTTTCAGAACTGGTGTGCCTATAGCCATTTTCTCAGATTTAGGAAACTTTTGCTATTCTCATTATTATTTCAGCTAGACTAGGAAAGTTTCTCTTTCCAATTACTTTTGATATTGGCATAGGATCGATCGCACAGTTTGTTTTCTTTGCTCTCTTGATAATTCTGGTGATGTCATCTTGTGTTATGTTGTTAAATCGTATTAATTTTGTCTGTGTGCCTGGTGTATCATTAATCTGATGTTAAGATATTTTCAATTGTGTTTTTAAAGAATACTAGAAAATTATTTGCTATTTCCTGGTCACTGTATCCATCAGGTAGCTTCTTTTCTTTTACATTTCCCATTATACCATTTAGGATTCGTCTTTAAACCATAGAGTTGAACATTTATCATGGTAGACGTCACCTTCACACTACTTGGAGTTGATTTCCTGACGGCACCTGACATTCTGGTAATCAATACCCCTATAACCGTCATTACTCCCAAGGTCAGCAGCAAGCTGCATGCCAGGACCCGAAATTTCTTGTCTCAGGAATTTACTGAAGTATTCAAGGACGACCTCCAACATTACCTCACTTCCCCTACAAAACACCACAGCAAACATCATATTGTCACAGAAGGACCCCTACTGTACACATTTCAGGCGACTGGTTCCAAACAATTTAGCCCACGCAAAGTAATTATTTCAGGAAATGGAACAGGCCGGGATCTGCTAGAAAGCCTCCAGTCCATGGACATCTCCCCACAACATGTTGTCATGTAGGCATATTTGCAACATCCCTATATAATGAGATAAAGGTGTTTTTTTTTGTTTTTTTGCCAGCTCCAGGTACTCTATCAAGGGAAGTGGATTCTATTTTACGACCTTTCAAATCCAAATTGGTACATTTTCTGGAGTTTGCCATTATACAACAGGTGATAAAGTAGTTCAGGACAAGCAAAGTTGTATTATATTGTATCAGTGAACTGCAAGATGATGTTTGTGCCCCCTTATCAGCCTTAAAGGTGTAGTTTTCAGATCTATGACCTATATGGTTGGAGTGAATAAGGAAGTTGAGATAGAACCATTCTTCTCAAGCAACTTCTTCTAGGAGGAGTGCATTCCACACTTATGTATGCTGCATTGAACTGCATGGAAATGGGTGTTTTTTCCATCCCCTTTAGTTTATCTATTTTAGGTTTCAAAGATAGTCCATATAAGATTATTAAGATTAAAGGAAGGTTCATTTTGATCAGTACAAGTGAAGAAATGGGTTAATTACTACAGTATAACTAGTTTGGATAATATTGTAGAACTTTGCATTCCCTTTTTTATTAAAAGAATATGTCCTCACAACATTATTTTTAGAGTACTTTCTTCAGCAGTACACATACTAGTTTGACTGGAAGATCTTTTTGTGAGGTATAACTATATTTTTTCTAAACTTGTCTGGAAAAGAAGCTGTCTATATCAGCTATTAAAGGGTTTATTTCATGCATCACATTATACTCAAACATTTAGAATTGGATTTGTCAGTGTCTGGTATTATTGCAGATATATTTTATTATTAAAAAGCTCCAGTCGTCAGAAGTTTTTTAGATTCTAGATGTAATTTTCCTATTTTCAAGAAGTTCAGATTTGGAACCTTTGGAAAATGTTTCTATTAATGATATCACAGCATAAAATTTTTCTTTTGACATCACTACAGTTGTGGTAGGCTAATGGAAACATCACTGCCTGGCATTCTGCCAGACACTGATTCGAGACCCGCTCAAACTCGATGGTTTCTTTAATGTCTGCAACCTCACCATTCTTGCGAGCAAAGGATGGGTGATTTGGGGAGCCTATAGGTCTACCTCCTGAGACTCCAGTAGCCATTGCCAGGCCCTCCCTGGTCCTATCTTTTTTGCAGAGGAGGCTTGGGTGCTAATCATACTGTACGTAGGTATGGTCAGTCTCTAGGGCATTGTCACTGTTTCTTGCCTCTGCCATTCATGAGCTTTTTTTTATAAGGTAGGTTTTGAAGGACATAAGAGGATCTTATCACTTTTGCGTACTTTCAGAGCTAAAAATAGTTTTATAACAAAAAGTTTATCTTTAAGAATCTTGGTTCTCTTATTAAGACTACTGGGGATGTGGTTTAATAAAAGTTATGTTTCTTTTTGTTTTATGAAGTGAAAAATTTAAGTACTCTAGAAAGTGTTTAGAAACACAATCTGGAGCATCTGATTATAACCTTAGTTGTAATGGTTTGGAACTAATGTGCCAGACCAAGAGGTGTAAGGCTATAATTGATTATTTTTTTAGAACAAAATTCCCTATCTTTTTCCCTCCTAACCCATTTCCATCAGAGTGCGAGAGTTAGCAATACAAACACCAGGGAAGGTTCATAGAAATAAATGGAATTTTATATCAAAATATGTTATTTCTATACTTACCTGATGTTCATATGCATACCTATATTGCTCTCACCGACTAATGATGTTAACAGGATAGGATATTAGTTTTGATTTTGAGACTGAATGAGATTATCATTGGTTACCTGATTTTGCGTTGGTGAGAAAGGGAAGGAAACAGGAAATTTGCAGTCATTTGGGGATAACGTGGATATGGAGCCAGCTTCAAAGACAAAACATCAAGTGAGTATAGAAATAAAGTTTTTTTTTTTTTATATATTAAATTCCATTTCCTTGGCTTTTCAGAGGAAAAAGTCTGGTCAGAAATCTTTTTTTACGAGCAGGATTAGATGACCCAAAGTCAAGCCCATATCTGGATGGGATTTGTTTCCAGGATTTCTTATCCCATTGGGGTCAAATAAGTACACACTCTTGGCTAGTAACCTTTATATAAAAGTTACAGGTTATGATTTCTTGAGACAAGCCCCCACCCTATCATTGGCACCAGTCCAGGTTAACTCCCATACAAGGGGCTTAGAGAAGTATTAAATAGACATTAGGTTGATGATCAATGTGTGGTGTAAAACCTACAAGGCTTCTAGAGCCAGCTTTTTCTTGCCCTTAAAGCCTCTGAACTTTTGAGACCCATCATCAACCTCAGCTAGTTTAATCATTATCTACAATTAGCACCATCATATTTAGATAGTGGCCTCTGAATACTGCTCATCTAGAAGGATAACTTCCTAATATCTACAGTGTTTGCAAGTCCTAATCTATCATGATGCTTTTTAGGTCCAAGGTAAGAAATATCAATGCAAGGGACTGTCTTTTAGGCTGGGAACAAAGTTTTTACCAGTCTTAACAGTTGCGCCATAAGAGAGATATCAGATTGTTGATTGTTGGCTGCTTCACATTAGGAACTTAGCAGTCACCAAAATTCCTCCTTAGTCTGTCTTAAAATCTTGATTGTCTCCTTAATTGGAACAATGATCAGGCCGAGTATTAAGTAGTTCAGTTTACCTGAGGATGTGCCTGGAAAAAGTATTCCAGATAGTTTGCTACACAGTGAAACAGACCATAGTCGAGTGATGGTATATTCATGAGACAGGTGAATGACATAGACTTCTGCGGACGGAAAGGTAACGTCCTTCTGAGCAGGTGACTGACCGACCGCAGACTCGTGAGATCGGCTGGGCATTTTTGTTTCTTTACGTTAACATTCTGGTAAATGTAAAAGCCCAAGTTTAACATAAAATAATGAATAATGCATGAGAGGAAAGAGCAGAGGATGTTACATGACAAAATAAACAGCAATTATGTTACGTTAACAGGAATATATATACAAGAGTAAAAGGAGAGCTGAATTGACAATGAAGCGTTGTAAGACGTTCTTACAAGTACTCCCCCCCCCCAAGATAATTATTAAAAGAACTTTTAATGATTGTATGAGAGAAAAAAATGGATTATCACAATAGAAAAATTGAATGAATATTGAACGTTGAAATGTAAATTAGTCTCTGTAGCGAGATGGGGGTTGCAGGCGACCTTGTCGTCGGAACACTAGTGTTAGTGGGCCGCTATCTGCTACTTGTTAGTTTTCATTTCGCAAGTGCAGGATGCCACCCTGGTGGCGGAGCCCAAGGGGTTCGACTGCTGTTTGCGGTCTTTTTGGATTGCGTTTGGTCGGTTTCACTGTGGCTTTTTTTAGTTTGTTTTGGGGAGCCACTCGTGGGTGCCGCCCTTGCTGTTCATGAAGGTCGTCAGCGTTATCGGTGTATGCAGCTCTCAATCTATCCACGGTTAACCAGTTTTCTGCTCCATGGACCAGGAATTTGAAGTCCTTCTTTGTTCCCTCCAGCACACGATAGGGCCCCTCGTAAGGTCGGGTGAGTGAAGGGTGGTGAGCATCCTGCTTTTTTAAGACGTAGCTGCATGTATACAGGGCAGCTGGTCTGAAGTGCTTTGTCCTGTCTTTGTGTGTTCTATGACAGGACGTGAATTTCCCTGCCCTCTCTTGAAGCTGAGCATTGCTGACGTCGTCGGAGCCTGGGTTAGAGCGGGAGAACTCGCTGTGGACAACACCATGGGATTTTGGAGTGGTTCGTAGACCGAGAAGGACCCAGGGAAGTTGTTGGACCCAATGCTTGTCTGTGTATCTGGCCATTAAGGCTGCCTTCAAGGAATGATGGCTTCTCTCGACCATGCCGTTGGCCGCGGGGTTCTAGGCTGTCATGCTGTGTAGGTTGGTCCCCATGAGGTGGGCAAGGAATGCCCACTGGTTCGAGATGAAAGCGGGTCCCCTGTCAGTCGTCACGTTATCAGGGACCTCAAAACGGCTAACCCAGCTGGAGAGAAGAGCCTGGGTACAAGCATCTATTAATGCCTCTGTCATAGGGGTTGCATCTGTCCACCTTGTTGAATGGTCGATGATGGTTAGCAGGTACCTGACGTTTCCTGAAGGTGGTAAAGGACCCGCTATGTCGACGTGGATGTGGTCTAATCGTCGCTCGGGCTGAGGGAAACTGCTGACCTCTGATTGAGTATGATGGCCGACCTTGCTGGTTTGGCACACAGTGCATGCCCGTGCCCATTTACGTGAGTCTATATTGATGCTGTACCACACGAATTTGTTCGTCATCAGCTTAGTGGTCGTCCTCATTGAGGGTTGAGAGAGGCTGTGGATGATGTCGAATATCAATTTTTGTCTTGATGGTGGGATGAAGGGTCGAGGGCTCCACCTTGACGTCCTCTCACTGTAGGGGGATTAGAGAGGACCTCATGTCTGCTGTTGTGGGGCCGGATGCTTGTTCCCGTGCTATGTCGTCGTAGTCCACCCCAATGTGGATGGAGTTGCTCGTATCCCCTAACTAAGAACTGAAGTAAGAGGTTGATTTAAGAATAGTTCCTGTCAAAGTAATCTCCTTGTTTTATTTCAAGTGTAAAGTAAAGAGACCTTTTAGATATTCAGTGTTAATATTTATTATTGTCTGGGAGTTGCGTATTATTCTCAGAGCTTAGAAGTACTTCTCTTGCGTATCAGATTATGTAATAAAAAGCTGGTGAGTTTGGGAGCTCGGTAATTTACATAATTCACAAGTTGTAATATATATTTTTTGGTGCCCATACCATGGGATCGAGCGAGTCTGTTTTAAATATTGGTGATAACAGGTCTGTGTTTTTGATTAAACGTTTGATCAGTTTAATGTTGATAGGATTCTGCGTATTGATAAGATATATTTTTTGAAGAGATATGATTTTTTGTAAAGTACAAGATGGCGCAATTAAATGTACAGGAGTTTTTGGAAAAACCAATTGGTCAGGTAATTAAATGTACAGGAGTTTTTGGAAAGCCAATTGTTCAGGAATTGTCGGAAGCTAATGTAACTAAAGCTTGGTGGCTCGCTATTTTAATGGCATCTGGTGGTCATACAACTGGTGGAATGATTAAAGCCCAAATCAAGTGTCTAACCTTAGAAGCGTTGATAAACTCAGGAAAGTTGCCAGAAGATGATATTGCAGCTTCTCGTGACCTTTTGAAGAAGGGTAAAGCAGAATTCGTAGAGAAGCAAGGATCAGAGGACCCACAAACTGAAGGAATGAAAACATTAATGAATGTAAAGGCTGAGATTAGACAAAATTGCAGTGGAAGAGAATTTGATTAAGTTGAAGATGATGGCAGGACAGGAAGAAAGAGAGTGAGAGAGAGAAGAGGCGAGACAAATTGCAAGACATGCCAGGGAAATGGAAGAAAAAAGAGAGAAGAAGCAAGAGAAATTGCAAGACATGCAAGGGAAATGGAAGCAAGAGAAATTGCAAGGTGAGAAGAAAGAGAGAGAGAAGAAGCAAGACATGCAAGGGAAATGCAAGCAAGAGAAATTGCAAGACATCAAGAAAGAGAGAGAGAAGAAGCAAGACATGCGAGGGAATTGAAACTGTTGAATGCTCGTTCTAGGTTGTCGTCAACTCAGACAGGTGTGACCCCTGCTATGCACGATCCCGTGTTTGATTTGGCAAAGGCACAGAGGTTGATCCCAAATTTTACAGAAGCTTCCAGCAAGTTCTTTGATCATTTTGAAACGGTCGCGTCGACGATGGAATGGCCAGAATATAAATGGTCTGTGTTATTGCAGATTGTCCTTTTTGGAAAAGGACGCAGTGCGTATCTTGCCTTGTCTCAGGCAAGGAGTATCAAGAAGTTAAGAGGAGTGTGCTGCAATTGTATCAGATGACCCCTGAATACTACTGTATAATAAAAGATTCCAAAACTTGCGGAAAGACGAGAAAATTACTTTCCTAGATTATGCTTATCAGGTACGACGATATTTTAAGAGATGGATCAAGACTGCCAAAGTGAGAGAGATGACTGATTTAGAAGAACTATTAGTGCTGGAACAATATTTATGAGGAATTCCTGAACATATTCGAACGTACTTGAGAGAGAGAGAGAGAGAGAGAGAGAGAGAGAGAGAGAGAGAGAGAGAGAGAGAGAGAGAGGTGAAGACACTTGATAAAGACACTTCGCTGAGTGAAGATTATAATATTATCAATCATAAACCCTCCTCGGGTATGAAATTTCAACCATCATTCTGACCAAGTGTCAAGTATTCGCCGAACCAAGGAAACCAGCGGAAGTATCACTGGTGCTATTCCAAAGCAAAATGCCATAGTACCACAGCAACAATCGTCAAATTTTCCTCCTTCAGGTGTTGTGTAAGACGTGCAGAAGATTCATATTGTCTGTTATAAGTGTGGCAAAAAAGGTCATATCATTAAGAAATGTTGGTCGAGCCAACCGAAAGCAGTCGCCAAAGTGGTTTAGGGTAATTCAACAAAGACGAAGAATCAAATGGGAAAGGTCGACGAGGAAAATAAACCTGCTAATGTTTTCACGACGAATTGGACAATTCAAAACAGCTTATTGGGTATATACATCCTAAATGGGCACCGACCTCTAAAACCTAGTAAGTTGATGGGGCAATGAAGTTGAGATATCGGTGCTTGACTGGTGTGGATGTAACAACCACCCTTTTTTGTTTTTTCACCCTCAGATTCACTCTCAGAAATTAAATCTGTTAAACCAGTAGTGTTCATTACTTTCTTAAGTTCTTCATCTGTATATATGTGCTTCTGTTTTGCCATGGCTCACTTTTAAGATGTTTTATCTGATAATACCTGAAAAGATAGAAAAAAATATTAGAAAAGGGTTCACAATTTATAACAAAAACAGTAACACCGGGAGAAAAACTCCCAGGTGACACAACACACGCAATTGGTAACTATGGGAGAAATTCTCCCGCTAATGGGCCAAGGAATTAAAAAACTGATGGAGATAGTTTGACCACACAACCACCTTTAGTCATGTCATACTAAACACTGCAGCTACTGGGAGTGTCAAGCCGGAGTCACGCTGCTAGATGTATGAGTTACACAACCACCTCTAAAACACTGGGTGAATTCCACCCTTGTAACCGTTCCAGGGTGATATGTATAGCAAGCTCGTAAGGTGAGTTCCACTCACATACGATTAAGTACTGTATGTAAATTACATAAGATTTTGGTCATTTCTTTAATTGTATTTTCATTCAGTTCCATATACAATGAAACCTCTACATATGAACGTATCTACATCCGAATTTTCCAACGTCCGAAGTAAAATTCGAGCAAATTTTTTACTCTACACCCGAATTTTATTTCGACACACGAAGTAAGCAATTTTCGTCGTACCGGTTGTATCCGAATTTTTCGACACGCGAAGTACAATTCGAACACGTTCCTACTCTACACCCGAATTTTTTTTCGACACCCGAAGTAAACAATACCCGTACGCGTAGTTGGTACTCATAGCGCCGGATGTGTTTTTTATTTCCGCCGATAGAAGGCAGTACTTCAACCTCGGAGGGACCCTCAATTAGCTTGGCTTGGGTCAGTCCTCTGTTCTCGTCGGCTTCTTGCGGTTGTGCCATGTGCGTTCTGCTATTACTGCACTGTTTTAATCGTGACTTTGTACATGTATCCTTTTACGGTAATTTACGCAAAGTATGGGTCCTAAAAGGCTTAGTTTTGCAAGTGGTAGTGGTAGTGGTGAGAAAAGGAAGAAGGAAATGCTTTCTTTAGACGTAAAGCAAGAAATTATTGAAAAACATGAGCGTGGCGTCCGCGTGAGTGAACTTGCTAAACAATATGGCCGTAATATGTCGACGATCTCGACAACCCTGAAACAGAAGGAAGCCATTAAAGCAGTGAAACTTTCTAAGGGGATCACCATTATTTCAAAACGCTGTAGCCCTATCATAGAAGAGATGGAACGACTTCTGCTAATCTGGATCAAGAACAGAGAGATTGTTGGCGACACCATCATCTGCGAGAAGGCGCACGCTATCTTCACGGACTTGAAGGAGGAGAGCTCTGGGGGTGATGCTGGGGAGAGTTCAACCGAACCTTCCTCAGACGATTTCAAGGCATCTTGTGGCTGGTTTGAGAAATTTAAGAAACGGTCCGGGATTCATTCAGTTGTTCGCCACGGAGAGGCTGCTAGTGCGGACACAAAGGCTGCAGCTGACTTTGTCAGGAACTTTGAAAGGATCGTGCTGGAAGAAGGCTACGTAGAGCAGCAAGTGTTTAATTGTGATGAAACCGGGCTGATTTGGAAGAAGATGCCCAGTCGAACTTACATCACCGCCGAAGAGAAGAAATTGCCTGGGCATAAGCCAAAGCTAGCGGGGACTTTAAAGTCAAGCCCTTACTGGTTTACCAGTCTGAGAACCCTAGGGCCTTTAAGGCACACAACGTCGATAAGGACCAGCTTCATGTTTTCTGGCGATCCAACTTGAAGGCCTGGGTCACTAGGCAGTTCTTTGTGCAATGGGTTAACCAAGTTTTCGGCCCTTCTGTGAAGAAGTATCTTCATGAGCAGAAATTGCCTTTAAAGTGCCTGCTATGCCTTGACAATGCACCCGCTCACCCCCCCCCCCCCCGGACTTGAAGATGATATCTTTGATGAATTTAAGTTCATAAAGGTGCTGTATCTTCCACCGAATACCACCTCTATCCTCCAGCCCATGGACCAGCAAGTCTTATCGAATTTCAAGAAGCTCTACACCAAGCACCTATTCAAGCAGTGCTTTAATGTCACGCAAAGCACAAACTTAACTTTGCGTGAATTTTGGAAAAGCCACTTCAACATCGTGCACTGCTTGAAGATCATAGATCAGGCTTGGGTGGGATTAACTCGACGGACCCTCAATTCTGCCTGGAAGAAGCTGTGGCCTGATGCAGTTTCTCCCCGAAATTTCGAAGGTTTTGACCCCGAACCTGATCCCGTGGTGGGTGCAGCAGAAGACGTAGAGGAAATCGTCTCCCTTGGCAAGTCCATGGGTCTGGAGGTCGACACAGATGACATCACGGAACTCGTCGCCGAACATCACGACGAACTTACCACAGAGGAGCTCAAGGAACTCCATGCTATGTCTGAGCACATGAGTGATGACGAGGAAGGGATCGAGGAGGTAGAACATGTGTTAGGTTCGGCGCAAATAAAAGAGGTGTTAGGAAAATATCAAGACGTGGTCGACTTCATCGACAAATACCACCCAAAAAAATTGCAGGTTTGTCGTGTAGTTGCGCAGTTCGATGATGTTTGCCTAACTCACTTTCGAAACATTCTGAAAAGCCTTACCAAGCAATTATCTATCGATAGTTTCTTTAAAAAAACTATGAAGCGAACTCGTGATGAAGAGGATGGAAGTGGTTCAAAGAAAACGGCAAAGAGTGAAGCGAAAGAAATTCAATCAATTTTAACTGGAGAGAGTGAAAGTGATTAAAATTAATCATCAAAAAGAAAAAAAAGAAAATGTAAAAAAAAAATATAAAATATAAAAATGAAAAAAATAAATAACCTAAGTTATGTTAAAGTTCACTTAGTGTAAGTTAGAATAAGTTACGGTAGTGTACGTTTATCGTAGTTAACCTCTCTACCTCCTCGCCGCCCGTCCATCTCCTCTCTGCGTAGCAAGACCAACAACGCCTGCGCTGGAGTTTCTAAGGTAAAGTGACGCTAAAAACCCGTTTCTTATTTATCATTTTTTGATAATTATTCTTTTTTACATGTCTATTATCTAATTTAGTGTGCATTATTCTCATGGGTAATTATGTGTAGTAATTTATTAAGGAGTTATCATAGGTTTTTGGGCTCAACCACGGATTAATCCTATTTCAATGTATTCTTATGGGAAAATTCGTTTCGACATCCGAACATTTTCTACATCCGAAGTCGGTTGTGGAACGGATTAAATTCGTATGTAGAGGTACCACTGTATGTAAATTTTTGTTATTTAAAAGAATTAAATTTTCATTTCACGTAGTTTTGTTACAAAGTCTTTTGTAAAACTATTAACCCTGGATAGGTACGATGGGTCGTACGCGACCCCGAGCG
This sequence comes from Palaemon carinicauda, assembly GCF_036898095.1. Taxonomy (NCBI): domain Eukaryota; kingdom Metazoa; phylum Arthropoda; class Malacostraca; order Decapoda; family Palaemonidae; genus Palaemon; species Palaemon carinicauda. The sequence continues at coordinate 44,997,348 of NC_090759.1, forward strand.
TCAAAAAAAAAGAGGTTTTTCTCACGTGACTCACCCCCGTGACTGAAATTGTGGGTGATCGACCTGCAGGAGGTGTCTCCCCTACACGCTCTAGTAGTGTCCAGATGTGCATTGCTGTAGCTGTACTCCTTCCCCGATTTCTGAGACGCGTCGGGGTCGAGCGCGACCGAGTTTACCCTTCTAAGGTAATTTGCATAATTATCAAAGTTATTACGTATTATGAAATTGTCGTAGAATGGTGCAACTTGTATAGGTTATCAGTTGTGGAAAGTCTTGGTGGATTGTTTGGCTACCATGTGCATGATTTTTTTTTTAGTTAAAATGTCGTTCATCACCACGAGGACCATTTTACCGCGAGTGCCCCTTTTTCATTTTTTTTCATTTTTTTGCCAAGTCATTTTTCCGTAAGATATTGCCAAATAGTGTCGTAAAACTTTTGCTTGTTTAGTATTGGAAAGTGTGTCTAGATGATCTGGCTACCCATGCGTGACTTTGTTTTTGTCAGATACGACGTAGTTATTGGTATATTGGGTATTTAACTGCGGTTGCCAATTTCTGTTTTTTTTTCAATATTTGTAAAAATTTTACGTAGTAAGGAATTGCCGTATATTATTCTTTTTTTTTTCATGTTTATGTGTTAGAAAGTGTGCCTTGATGGTTGGTCTAACACGTGCATGTCTTTTTTTTTATCTGAGATGCCGTATATTAGAATGTTGGGCATTTTACCGCGAGTGCCCCTTTTTAATTTTTTTTCATTTTTTTGCCAAGTCATTTTTCCGTAAGATATTGCCAAATAGTGTCGTAAAACTATTGTTTTTTTAGTGTTGGAAAGTGTGTCTAGATGATCTGGCTACCCATGTGTGACTTTGTTTTTGTCAGATACGACGTAGTTATTGGTATATTGGGTATTTAACTGCGGTTGCCAATTTCTGTTTTTTTTTCAATATTTGTAAAAAAATTTACGTAGTAAGGAATTGCCGTATATTATTGATTTTTTTTTCATGTTTATGTGTTAGAAAGTGTGCCTTGATGGTTGGGCTAACACGTGCATGTTTTTTTTTTATCTGAGATGCCGTATATTAGAATGTTGGGCATTTTTCCGCGAGTGCCCCTTTTTATTTGTTTTGCATTTTTTTGCTTAGTCATGTTACCGTAAGCAATTGGCAAGTAGTGTCGCAAAACTTATATTTTTATAGTGTTGGAAAGTATTTCTAGATGATCTGGCTACCCATGCCTATTTCTTTTTAGCCAGATATGGCGTATATATAAGTATGTGTTCGATTTTCCTGTGATTGCCATTTTTTCGTTTTTTCCCATTTCTTTCAAAATTACTACGTACTAAGGAACTATCACAGAGTAATGATTCATTTATATGTTTATTTGTCGTAAAATGTGCCTTGATGGTTTGCCTAGCACGTGGCTGAAATTTTTTTTTTTCTGAAATGCCGTATATTAGAATGGCCATTTTTCCGCGAGTGCCCCTTTTTATTTGTTTTGCATTTTTTTGCTTAGTCATGTTACCGTAAGGAATTGGCAAGTAGTGTAGCAAAACTTATAATTTTATAGTGTTGGAAAGTGTTTCTAGATGATCTGGCTATCCATGCCTATCTTTTTTTTTAGCCAGATATGGCGTATATATAGGTATGTGTTCGATTTTCCTGTGATTACCATTTTTTAATTTTTTCCCATTTCTTTCAAAATTACTACGTACTAAGGAACTATCACAGAGTAATGATTCATTTAGATGTTTATTTGTCGGAAAATGTGCCTTGATGGTTTGCCTAGCACGTGGCTGAATTTTTTTTTTTCTGAAATGCCGTATATTAGAATGTTAGCCATTTTTCTGCTAGTGCCCCTTTTTATTTGTTTTGCATTTTTTTGCTTAGTCATGTTACCGTAAGGAATTGGCAAGTAGTGTCGCAAAACTTATATTTTTATAGTGTTGGAAAGTGTTTCTAGATGATCTGGCTACCCATGCCTATCTTTTTTTTAGCCAGATATGGCGTATATATAGGTATGTGTTCGATTTTCCGGTGATTGCCATTTTTTCGTTTTTTCCCATTTCTTTCAAAATTACTACGTACTAAGGAACTATCACAGAGTAATGATTCCTCTAGATGTTTATTTGTCGGAAAATTTTGTTTACTTCTTTTTTGATTGAATATCATCAAATTTTTTTAGCTAAAATATTATATTGTTTCACATTTTTGTTTTTTTTCGATTTTATTTCCCTTCAAAAAAAATTTTTTGGGTCAGAATTTTAATTTTATAGTCGTAAAATTATCGACAATTATCCAGCAACCCACCATACAATTTTTATGCATATCCAATAATAATTAGATTAGTAAATAACACCTTGAAATTGACATACCCTTCCTACATTTCAAGTGGCAGATTAGGGAGTCTGAGTCAGTGTGGTTGGCGGCCATTTTGTGGACATATCCGAAGCGTAAGTTGCCCTATCTATATATATTCTTGTTCCCTATAGAATTTGTGATATTTTGGTATATTTTTACCTGCATAAATATCATATATATTAAATATATGTATTTTTTTACGAAATTTCTAAGTACTCAAAAAATTACTTTTAGATATGGCCCCTGATATAAATATAATTTACAAAATAATGAAGATTTTTTTACATATTTCTATTTTAGGATAACATATGTTTATTCCCTAAAAAAATTAGCCACTTCCTATTTCATTTGGGTACCCAAAAAAATTCATGAAATTTGGACAAATCTTTTTGGCCAAAAAAAGTTACCCTTTTTTTCTCATTTCAGATCTTCACCTCCATGGGTCTGACTTCATCCAAAATACATCAAGATGTGTCCTAAACATTCAAGAATCAATTCCTAAAAGGATTTGTGTATATATGTATAAACTTTTTTTTTATGAATTTTTATGTCAGGTCTTTTTTTTTCTACTTAATTTTTTAAAATATTTATAATAAATAGTTTTTCTGCAGATGAGTAGTATTTATCTTTACAGTTGTTTTAAGCATTCATTGAAGTTTTTTTTGGCAAAAGAAAAAAAGAGGTTACTGCAAAAACTGATTTTTCAAGAATTTTTTTTGGCGTCGGGGTCGTTCGCGTCCGAGTATACCCTTAAAGGGGTGTCCGAGGAGCGTACCTATCCAGGGTTAAAAGGTATGCTGCATGACACACGGGCTAGGGATTCCATCATGTTTCCACGTGTTTGGAAGAGGCATCAAAATTCTAGACTAGAAATTATTCATTTTTTTAATGTTACAAGAGGAGATAGGTGGAATTAGCTGAGAGAGTTGCCTCGCAAGCAACGTTAGTACCCCTTCTTCAAATTACTAAGTTGGCAACCTTTCACCGCTAGAGCGATGCCCCCACGCCACGAGAATGATTTACCAGAAGTTACTAGAAGGAATTAAGTTAATAATGCATAGGAGAGAGAGAGATCCAGCCTAACCCCTAGAAGAGCCATCGTCCGACAGTCCTCTCCAACATTTATTTAGCCACTACATATCTCCTCTCCAAAGTGCATAGTGTTTTCTCTCAAATGTGAATAGTGTTTTTCAAATATTGAAATTTATGTGGATTAAGTTAATAGAAGTGCTGTGTATATATGAGAACCAGTATATTATGGAAATTAATTGTTTTTGTGGGTGGCCCTGTGAGATTAGGTTAAACAGTGAAGTGTAATTATTTTGCTTAACCGTTTGGTAACCTTGTGTGAGCCTAAGGACATAAGAGTGACAGTTAAGTATATGTAGCCTATGTGTGACTCTGATATATTTTCTATAGTGTTAAAGTGTCATTTATTCATTAATTATCAAAATTAAATATTTTTTCTGAATTAATTTTTAGTGATCAAGTGATTGTATAATTTTTTCGAAGTGTCTTTCTTTTTGTCTTAGTCTAAGGTTTAGTACAGATTTGATATTTCGAGTGATTTAATTTTGGTGTAAATTTTGGATGGTTAATTTTTATAGAATATATTTATTTTTGTGAGGTCTGTATTATTTCGATCACCAATAGTGTACTTTTCTCAGTGCTTTGCTTGTACCCCCTGAATAAGAACTGAAGTAAGAGGTTGATTTCAGAATAGTTCCCGTTAAAAGTAAAGTAATCACCCAGTTTTGTTTTAAGTGTAAAGTAAAGAGACCTTTTAGATATTCAGTATTCATATATATTATTTTCTGGGAGCTGGCATATTATTCTCAGAGCTTGGGGTATTACTCTTGCGTATCAGATTATGTAATATAAAGCAGTTGAGTTAGGGAGCTTAGGAATTTATGTAATTTGCTAGTCGTAATATATGTTTATATATATATATATATATATATATATATATATATATATATATATATATATGTATATATATACATATATATATATATATATATATATATATATATATATATATATATATATATATATATATATATATGTAAAAGACAGTGTTAAACAAATTAAAGGCAAGCGACCATAGAATGGTGAGAAGCACAATTTGTTTAGATCAAAGGAAGAAAGAGAAAAACTAATTTTAAGAAAAAATAAACACTGTTATAATAGAAAAATCTGATGAGTTTAGTTTAGCAATACAGAATAGGAAGTAAAGAGAAATGAACAGTAATTTAACAAAATTTAGCAAAATCAAGAAAACTATCAGAAAAGACCAAAATCCTAATAAAGAAAAGATTGGAAATGAGGGTAATATCCAAGAGATGAAATAGAATTAGCAAAACCCTCCAAAAAATTAAAACAAACTAAAACACGAGACATTCGTAAAAACAATCAGACCAAAATTTAGGAAACGCTAAAGAAAGAAGGAAGCATTAAATTGATGTAAAGAAAGCTTGGAACAGAATGCCAAAAGATTTAATTAACCAGTTAATGGGAAAATCAACTCAGTATGACACGCCACTATGTATGGCATTTATAGATTATGAGAAAGGTTTTGATTCTGTCAAAACCTCAGCTGTATTGAAAGCCCTTCAAAGACAAGGCATAGATGAATCTTATGTTAGAACACTTAAAGATATCTATACAGGGATTACAGCAATCCTAAGACTACATAAAGATAGTGAGAAAATTCCAATTGAGAAAGGAGGTAGACAGGGAGACTCCATCTTTCCTAAATTATTCATAGCATGCCTAGAAGAGGTTTTAAAAAATTTGTATTGGGAAAATGTAGGAATTGATATTGATGGGGAATACCTTAACAACTCAAGATTCGTAGATGATATAGTTATATTTAGTGAATAACGGGAGGAATTGCAACATATGATAGAAGATTTGAATATCGAAAGCAGAAATGTATCACTGAAAAGGAATATGAGTAAAACGAAGATAATACTCATTGATAATGCAGACAAATAAATAAGAGTTAAGGGCAAACATCTAGAAATTGTTAATGAATATACGTACAAGGACAGACAGTAAGCGTTTCCTAGGATGTGAGACCGAAATTAAAAAAAGGATAAGCAAAGGGTGAAAAGCTTTTGGTAAACAAAATGAGATGAAAAGTAAATTACCACTTTCTCTAAAAAGAAGTATTTAATCAGATGGTCCTACCAGTATTCACTTATGCATCAGAAACTTGGAGCCTTACTAAAGCTTTAGAAGGTAGACTAGTTACAACTCAAAGACCTATGGAAAGAATGACGATTGGAATAACACTAAGAGACAGATAAAGAGTAAGATGGATACAAGAGCAAACTAAATTAGAAGATTTTCTAACATGAAAGAAAGAGAATTGGACATGGTCAGAACGTATAATGTGAATGACATAATAGATGGACATTAAGAATAGCAGAATTGGTCCCTAAGGATTGCCAAAGGAGTAGGGGAGGAAGAGAATATGATGTAGTGACGAACTAAGAAAGTTTGCGGGTTTGGACGGGCATAGAAAGACCATAAACAGATGCAAGTAGAAGGACATGTCTGAGGCCTTTGTTCTGCAGTGTACTATTTCAGTAATGGCTGATGATTATCATATATATATATATATATATATATATATATATATATATATATATATATATATATATATATATATATATCGTGAGCAGACAGAATGCCTAATGACATAATGCCTAAGGACAGAATGCCTAAGGACAAAATGCCTAATTCCTCAACACGGACAAAATGCCTAAGAGACATAATGCCTAATGGACAAAATGCCTAACACACAAAATGACTAATGGACATAACATCTGAAAAGTAATAAAAAAAAGTGAACTAGATAGATTATCACTCTTTAGAATACTGACCTCGGCCAAGGCGGTTTAGTTTACTTCATACTGCTATGAAATTCAATGACTCTTTGTTGGGCGTCTTCCTCGACCTCTCTGAACTATTCCGAGCAGTTTAATTACAAAATATTCAAAGAATTTACTCAAAATTTCGTCAGTTTTGTGGTCGATTGAAGTAAAAAAAAAATTGTAAAAAGATCAGCCATATCATCTGGAGGAACAAAAGCAATGTCATTATTCGTGTAGCAGCGCTGGAGAGCAATATTTTGTATTTTGCCCAAAGATATTGACTGAAATGAAAGAAACAGCCATTGATTGAAGTATCTGGAAAAAAAATCATTAAACCTTTTATTGCTGCTTGTTCATTATCAAGAGTCACTGACTCTAAGAAAAGGCTCTAGGAAAAGGTAGTTATATGGGTTTTAACGGTAAGATCTTTACTAATCTCGAATAATTTATTTAAAAATGCTAAATAAGATCATTTTGCCTGGAAGGCGTTTTGTCCATGAGGCATTTTGTATATTAGGCATTTTGTCCATTAGGCATTATGTCTCTTAGGCATTTTGTCCGCGTTGAGGAATTAGGCATTTTGTCCTTAGGCATTCTGTCCTTAGGCATTACGTCATTAGGCATTCTGTCCTACTACCTATATATATATATATATATATATATATATATATATATATATATATATATATATATATATATGTGTGTGTGTGTGTAAATATATATATGTAAATATATATATATATATATATATATATATATATATATACATACATACAATAGTACTTTGTTTTGCGATTTTATTTCATTCTGGGAGAGCTCTCAACTCAAAATGCTCGTAAAACAAAACAATTTTTCCCATGAGAAATAAAGGAAATTCACTGGATAATTTTCACACATCCATAAATGCGCAAAGTATAAACTTATTTTTCAAGTTTTTTTTATGTAATTTATGGATCAAATTATAACTATTAATGACCGAAATCAATACAAATTAGCAATTTACAATAAAGAATACAAATATATTAACAAATTAACTTACACTTTGAATTTGAATAGAGTTGTGGTTTATGTAACAGAGACAAGGAAGGAGGAAGAGGAGTTGGAGGAAGGGGTTACAGCTTGGAGGGAGAATCTCCTTCCATGAGAATTTTAGATAAAATATTGGGAGATTTGTCTTTTAAATGGTTTTCACTATCATTAACTGAATCACTTAATTTACACTATTTGTACACTCTTACATTCAGTTTTAACAAGGAGCATATCTAAAGATGACAGTTATTGTATTTTCAATAAAGTTGTATGAAATTGTGACATTGCATTGTCGGCAAATAGATTTGGTGCTGGGCCTGCCAAAGCCTTATATGGCTAATATGTTTCTATAAAATTTTGCTGAGTTCCCCACATTCTTAATATCTCCCTTATTTCACTTGAAGCAAGAGGTTTGTCACTCTGTCCCTCCTCTTCCTCCTCAAATGAAACCTCCTCCACAACCTCCTGTTGCTGCCCCTTATGCAATTTCAATAGCTTCTCGGTCAACAGCTGCTGGCTACTCTCATCTAGAACATCGTTGATATCATCCTTGTCCACCTTTAACCCCATTATCTTGCCCAAGAACACAATTTGATTTACGTTGTAAACTGCCTTCTGAATAGGTTGAAATTCCTCAAAATCGTGTTCAGGTATGTATTCAAGCCACAGTTTCCTCTATGCAGAATGGAGAGTTCTGTTGGTGACTCCTTTCCAGGCTATATTAATCATTTTGATGCAGCTTACAGTGAGGAAATTTTCTGTCCTAAACTCTTGGCGGATGAGGTAGATTTCTTTGGGATCTCAACGCTTTGCTGGAACATTGCCTTTGTCTAAAGCTCTTGGAAGTTTGAGATTACCTTCTAATCCATTGGTTGGTGTTTGGAATGGTGTTGGGCAGCAGGAACTTTATTCTGATTATATGAAACTCCTCCATTAGGTCATCTACAATGGCTGGAGGATGAGCTGAAGCATTGTCCATAAACAACCAGGCTTAGAGTGGGAGGGTCCTACCCATAAGGTACTTTTAGACCTAAGGACAAAAAACCTCATTGACCCATTCTACAAACAAAATATGAGTCGCCATAGCCTTGTTGTTTGACCTTCACATAATGTTCATTTGCTTCTTGTGCACTTGTACTTTTTAAAGGCTTATAGACTGGCCGAGTGATACATCAAGAAAGTTTTTATTTTGCAATCCCTGCTGACATTAGCACAGATCTGCATGTTTAGACAATCTTTCATGGGCTTGTGTCCCGGAATCGCACTTTATTCTACAGTATTAAAGGCTCTCGTCGCAGTTGAACACTTGCTGTGGCATGTAAGACTCAGAATCTACAAACTATTTAAATTCGGAAACGAATTCCTCAGCTGCCTTAACATGGAAACTCGCAGCCTTCGCATGTCACACAACTCTATGGATGCCAATTTTTCTTTAGAAATTTTCCACCCAGTCATGGCTCACCTCGAATGTTTCATTTACTTTGTCTTCTCACATATCTAGCTCATTTTAACAAGTTCTTCGTACAATAGGTTCACTTTTTCACAAGTAATCATGTCTTGCTAACTGCTTTTATTCATCCATATAAGGAACAACTTCTCTACGTTATTTACGAAGATATGGCAATTATTTCGTGAATATCTGTACACCTTGTGTAACATCAATTACTTTATTTCTTGTTTTTTTTCTTCAAAATTGTGCAAATCTTGGATGTTGTACAATTGTATATTTTTCCCGGTTTGCCACACACATACCTTGTTTATAATTCTTCCTAATTTTTTTTAACAGCTACGGTAATCATCTCCTTACAATATTTCTGAATCATCTTTAGGGCCATTGTGTACATGCTATACTATACAGCTACTATCAACTTGATATTAAACAATAGAGATCACAATTCTATAAAGAACACTCCCAAAGATATTCCTATAACTATAGATGAAGCTGATACCAGTACTTCTTTGAGGGTGAAAGAATTAAGATCTGAGCAAAGGGAGTATGCGAGCCAAAGGGAAACAAAATTGTAAAATTCACATGAATGCTACAAAGATAGCATAGGGTTATAACAGCTTTCTGTGGATTGCTTGCAAGTTTCGTTAGAACTTGTTTACAAAATGTGCGCATACGGAGGGAAATTTTTGCTCACATACAATATGGTGCCCATAAACTGATATAAATTTTTTGCTCACAGACCAATACAATACTCATAAACTACTTTGAACTTTTTTTGCTCTTACACAGATCATATATATATATATATATATATATATATATATATATATATATATGTGTGTGTGTATTAATGTATGTGTATATATATATACATATGTATATATATGTGTGTGTATATATAAATGTATGTATATATATATATATATATATATATATATATATATATATATATATATGTGTGTGTGTGTGTGTATATTAATGCATGTGTATATATATACATGTATATATATGTGTGTGTGTATATAAATGTGTATATATATATATATATATATATATATATATATATATATATATTTGTATTATTGATAAGCTACAATCTTAGTTGGAAAAGCAGGATGCTATAAGCTCAGGGGCCCCAATAGAGAAAATAGCCCAGAGAGGAAAGGAAATAAAGAAGAATAAAATATTTTAAGAACTTTAACAACATTGAAATATATAGTTCCTAGATAAACTACAAAAACTTTAACAAAACAAGAGGAAGAGAAATTAAACAGAATAGTGTGCCTGAGTGTACCCTCAAGCAAGTTTTATCATAAAACTAAGTTTACTCAAATATAGAATTGGAATGTTTTTTATTTATATCTACATATAATTCATAAACCACATGATATTTTTCACGAAGGTGTGTGTTAGCCAGGTGCCAAAATTAAGTCTCATATTATCTCTAGTATCACCTATATATACCACCCTAAATCTCCCTAAATGAGTTATTCTGGGCGATGTCTGATTATTCAGTAGCCAATGTAACAGGTACAGTATGTTAGTAAGAGAATATAGGCCTTAATTTTTTGTGTCCCAAAGCTGCAAAAGTTTTACAACATAGATTGGCCCTTTTAGTGTGCAAAGAAACTGACATTGGGACTCTTGTGAGCAATTTCACTCCACCTTGGGTCTCATCTGGTGCAACGGTGCTTCCACCATCAGAATGGGCAGCTAAAGAGCTTCAGGTATCTCCTGTTTCTGAGCAATGAAAGCCCCCCATCCTCCAATTTAACTACATATTGACTGTTTGTGGGGCTTCAGTTACAATACCAGTCCTATTGAAAAGGCTGGAAGTTTGATTCTGAACCCCCACTTGGTTACCCATCTCAAGAGGCTTAAAGCTCCTGGTGGTGTTATTTGATAGTAGTTCCTTGTGTTTATTCACCATCTGCAGTTCTCTTTTACATAATGTTTGATGCCCATCCCTGTCTAACTTGTAATTTTCTGGACAATGGCACATCTTGAAACTGTCTTCCCGTGGCTAGGTGGACTGGGGACTTGTTAATTTCACTTAGGGACATAGTGAGGTACTACAGGATGACTTAGGAAGCCCTGTTGCTGTCGAGACTACCTCCACCACAGATGTTCTCTCTTATGACCCGTTTTCCTCTAGTTTTCCTGGGGATACTGTGCTGATGACAGCCATACTATGACCCCCATCTCTTGAAGAAGGTCAACATCTCATCACTCAGTTGGTGCCCTTATCAGTGGAGGTCTGCTCTGGGGCTCCCTATCTGGTGAAGTAACTCCTCTGTTTCCATGATATCTTGGATAAAGATGTACCATTTGATAAATATGCCACTTCCAATCGACCTGTAAGCATATCAACATAGGCCAAGTATATGTAGCCCTCCAGCTGGAACATGCCTGCTTTAGTAGATTGAAAGGGGTATTCTGGTGATGAGGACAATTCTAGAGTTTTTTGATATAATAATGGTGGAAGGGTATCTTAAGATGAGCAGGCTGACCGATGATGTTGTAAATTGCCTTCCATCTCCGGCCAGTATATTGACTGGACTGCCCTCCTCAACACTGAGTCAAGGGCTTGATGGCCAGGATGCAGATTAGGAGCAACCTGCTGACGGAGACTCAGTAATAAGTACTCAGATATGCCGTTGTTCAAAAGCGTAGGTAACTAGGTCCCCGGTTATCGCTAATGGTCTCTGTCATCGTAACATTGTCGTATATGAGGAAGTTCTTGTGATTTCTGAGGGTCCCACTCTACTGCAGTAAATAGCTGGTCATTAGCTGTGATTCTGACTCTCACTTTATCCACAGTATATCCATCTCGTTCGAGGGCTTTCGATTCCTCAAGCTCCTCGTCATATTGTGACTTTAGGGCAGGGTATAATTACATGAAGTCATCCGTGAAGTTCCTCTTCCTAGGTTTTTAATTTACCTGGGTTTTTTCTTTAAATTTGAATAACCATGGGTTAACAACAGCTGACAGGCCTCTGTCAACTAATAGCTTGACGAGCGGGCGCCCCAGTAAGAAGAGTCATATAGAAGGCACCACACAGCCGCAGAGTCTTCTTCCACAACAGCATATACTGTCTCAGCAGGGTGAGACAATGACCAGCACATAAGACAATTCTCCAGTCTACCTTGCCACAGAAGGGTTCTCTATTGAAGTGCAACCACGATATTTCTGAAGGACAACAAAACCTATGCCCTCCTCCTCCTTCTTCCAGTCAGTGAGGATAGCAGAAGGGTGACTTTTATTGTAATATGCGAGACCATCCTTCACCATCTTGAAGATTACGTCTCGTGACAGCCGGAATCTCTCTTGAAGCTGCCTATAACAATCTAAATGTTACCTGACTGTATTTTGAGAAGCTCCCTGAAGGGATCCATGGTGGGGGCAGTGGTGAGGAACAGTTCCACCATGTTCACAAAACCATGCCACAATCTGTCAGATACAGTTGGCTTAGCTGGCATGGGAGAATTCTGCATAGAAGAGTGGTGGTCTTTGATAGACTTGTAGACAGCCCGGCCAAGGCAGAACCCCACAAACTTGACATCTGTCCTGCAGAAATGGAACTTTTCTGATTTAAGATTGATGTCCTTCTCTGCACATGTGGCTAATACGTTGAAGGTGTGAGAGAAGGCTTCCTCAACACTCGCTTCATAAAAAAGTGTCTTCTTACTTGAGTGTATGGGAACATCTCTGACAACATTATTAAAACATTGTGTTATAAGCATCACTAATGGAGTAGTGCCGAATGGACATCTTACAGTACTAGCTCTACCTCAATAAGCATTGGCAACAGTTTTAAGGGAGCTTGATGGGACGCAAGATATCATGTCAAAGGGCACGGGGGTGTCATGAGTCTCCCTAACGCAACAGACAGTAAGGCACTTGTAATCCATTGTATACTGGGATATTCAGATTTTTTCTGTGTACCATTCTTGCATACCATTTCGTTGTCTTCCCTTAAGGTATGGGTTATTATTATTATTATTATTATTATTATTATTATTACTATTATTATTATTATTATTAGTAGTAGTAGTAGTAGTAGTAGTAGTAGTAGTAGTAGTAGTAGTAGTAGTATTACTTGCTAAGCTACAACCCTAGTTGGAAAAGCAGGATGCTATATGCCCAAGGGCTCCTACAGGGTAAATAGCACAATGAGGAAATAAAATAAAGAAATAAACTTCGAGAGAAGTTTAACAACATCAAAATGAATCTTTCTTATATAAACTATAAAAACTTCAAAATAACACGAGGAAGAGAAACAAGATAGAATAGTGAGCCGGAGTGTGCCCTCAATCAAAAGATCTCTACCCCAAGACAGGGGAAAACTATGGTACAGAGGCCATGGCACTACCCGAGACTAGAGAACAATGGTTTGATTTTGGAGTGTCCTTCTCCAAGAAGAGCTGCTTATCATAGCTAAAGAGTCTCTTCTATCCTTACCAAGAGGAAAGTAGCCACTGAACAATTACAGTGTTGTAGTTAACCTCTTGAGAGAATAATTGTTTGGTAATTTTATTGTTGTCAAGTATATGAGGAAAGAGGAGAATGTGTAAAGAATAGGCCAGACTATTCTGTGTATGTGTCAACAGAGATTAAATAAACCGTAACCAGAGAAAGGGATCTAATGTAGTACTGTCTGGCCAGTCAAAAACACCAATAACTCTCTAGCAGTAATATCTCAACGGGTGGCTGGAGCCTTGGCCAACCTACTACCTATATGACGTCTTCATCAACTTGTGCTTTCACTTCATCATCTTGGCACCTGCCCCAGAATATGGGAGATATATGGCATGGATAGAGGCTGTTAGGTAGATTAGATGGGGCTTCCTGACCATCACATGGAAGGCCTCCCTGGAAGTGTTACGAGTTAAGAACAAAAAATGATGCTGTCGGCACATTTTCAGTCTAGGAACATTTCCTTCTAAAGGTGAATAAGGTATTGTCTGTAGTCTGAGGGAGGGAGAGGACGTTTGGCTGCCAGAATATGCAATATCTTTGCTGCCTATCATGAGGCTGTGTTGGGGAAATTCCCAGTCCACTCATCCAAGTCTTCTAGTAGTAGTTAATGAGAGAAACAACTTTTTAATTGTACTATATACACGTTTAGTATGATAAAGCCCCCGCAAGACGTTATTTTACAGGGCAACAAGCCTAAGGACTTCTGGTGGATGCTGGCAACATCCAGCAGGCCAACCAAATGCTGCAAGAGTCAGAACATTTGTTAAGAGAAGAGAGAAGGGACAGTCCAAGGACACATAGTTGGACACCATATCAGGAACTACCATGTCAGACACAGTTTTCCCATTCCCACTGCATGTGAAGGTGACCTTGATCGTTTGGTGCAAGGACTGGCAATCTTTGCTAACCACAACAGCACCTGATACCACTGACGTAGCAGCTGTCTCACTTAATTCGGTCCTTTCGCCTTTGCCAAATTTCTTCCAGTTTTTTACCATTTTGCAGCTGTGGCAAGTCATGACCTTTGTCGGCCACAAACCTCTCTTCAATGCTTGTTAACCTCCTCAGTTCCCACAAGAACATGTGGGAGGGGCCGCTGATTGCTGGATTGCCGCAACCAATTGCTGCTGCTCATTACAGTATAGGTGGTTGGTGGTGTCAGTGCCAGGTGCATAAGGAGTTTAGTATAGACAATACTGGATTGATTGAAATATTTTCATCTTCAATACTTGATCACTGAGGCTAGTCATAAATTATGCAGTAATATACATTGAAGAAGATTGCATGAATAATTGGATGGACACAAACTCTCAATAATTAAACTTCTGCATACACCTTTGAAAAAAAATCATATACCTTCTCGTCTTTGCCATGCAAAACACTAAAATACTCTACACATCTGCTTCCTGGTTAGAGGCTTAAAATACTAAAGTCTATAGCATCCTGGGCTTCTTAAAATGTAAGGGCACACCACTGCATATCAGAGTATCCAACATCTAAGGTGTGCTGATGGGCTGGAACACTGTTGAGTCTTATGTGATGGACTACTTATAGGGGTAGAAATCTACTGTTCTGCAACCAGTATAACATAAGGCATTTCCAAGACCAGAAAGTGGCAGATAACATTTCCACTTCACCCTTCTCTGGGACAGAGGGGTTGCTCTATGTCCTCCCGTAAAACCACAGAGCGAAACACTAGTAGCTGTGAATTCAGTATTGACAAGATGTTGGTGGCCTCAATACTGTAGGAATTTAGTGAGCCCTGACAGTGGTTAATATACTTTATGCCTTCAAGTGGGAGCCATGGTGTAAGGATATAAGTTAGTAAGAACTTCTTATGGCACCATGTTGGGTGGCTATGAGGCTGAATGACAAACATGAGTATGGAATTACTTTATTCCTCTGAGACCAGTAACAGACTGCTGGGTAGATAGTTGATGCACCAGAACTTAAAGCAAAAGTAAAAAATGCTTAAATGAAGCACAATTATCTTTTTTAAAAGTCATGATTTTTTAGAATGTCGGTCTGAGCTGACGAAATCGAATGCCGTGTTTTAAGGTTTCATTTGCATTGAAATACTGTAAATACACTAATAGTAGTTTTTTCAATTAATGTATGAATATTTATCCTACCACAAGTGAAAAAATAAGATAAAAAAAATTTACGTGAACATCAATAAATGTTTACAAAGTTAAAAATTTTATAGTAAATAACTCTCTCTCTCTCTCTCTCTCTCTCTCTCTCTCTCTCTCTCTCTCTCTCTCTCTGAGCTCCATCCGATCGGTGTGTGTGCAGGTCTCTCTCTCTCTCTCTCTCTCTCTCTCTCTCTCTCTCTCTCTCTCTCTCTCTGTAAAAATCCTTATGTTACATCTATGTAAATTAACATTTTTCTTTTCGTCGTTTTATCTACATTGTTTTGAGTGTATGCTGTATTTGCCAATTTCTAACTTTAAATATTACGTTTTGATTCTTATTCTTTGGCAACGTTTTGCAATTAAGAAATTTGGTATCAAATCAGGGTTTCGTTCTTTGCGAATACCGAATATGCGGATAACAAGAGTTGACTGTATTCCAAGGTTACAGTTCAGTGCTTAGTTCAGTTCTAAAGCATATAGATCAGGTTTGTAGTTTTTAGATATTATTGGAGATGTTTTCAGAGCTTTTCGTTTTGAGAAACCAAAATCCGATTGTTCTATTCCTTGGAATTTAGATGTGGTTCTCAAGTACTTGAGAGGTCTAATTTATGAGCCATTGAATAGAATAGGGTGAAAATAACTCACGGTGAATCTTAGTGAAATTCAAGTTCTTTCTAGGCATGTGAAAAATTTGTGGATAAATAATCCATTCTATCACTTTTACCAGGTTTAAGACGATTTTTTTTTCTTTTTCTTTTTTAATATAAAAAATTTGCCTGATCATTTCAGTACTCCTTCCTGAACTGAAGATGAATTTATTTGTCTTATTAGAGCTTCAAAGGTTTGCTCGAATAAAGCGGATTCAATTTGTGGTGGTGTCTAATTGGTTTTGTGGGGTCATGTTTCCTATTTGTCTTTTCTTGTTAAAGAGTCTCGTGATATTAAGAATACAGCAACCTCACTTAATTTCACTAAGAAATCAACCTTTCAAGGGTCCTGGCTGCAACTCAGCGGTTTACCACGTCAGAATTTGATAATCAATAATGTGAGAGAAGTTTTGTTTGTGTATAGAAATTGTTGAGATTTTAAGGCCTAGTTTCTTGGGGACCTTTCAATTTAAGGTATCAATATAAGCTTGGGCCTATAAGTTATATTTTACTTAATTAGTGCAGTATTTTTCTCAAGTAGTTGTGAAAATCCAGTTGCGGTTTGGTAAGGTGCTAAGATTTTAGGTGGGAATTTCAGCTTATGAGCTCATGTTATACTTTCCATCCTTTACGTAATATGTAAGGAGGAATTACGCTGCTTCGGTTATACCTTATATCATAATACTTTACCTGATTGATTTATAGTCAAGAAAAGGCCAAATTTGCTTAATTCATTTTATGGTAAATGCAAATAGCGAATAGTGTTACAATTATGAATTAAGAATTGGGAAAATTGTCCTAAGAAATATTCAAGATTATTTTTATCATCACCCTTTAACTACATCCTAAGAAGTTTGGTTGTCAGTTATTGAGTTTCATTTAAATAAATAAAATTATTATCATGAAAAGTATTTCGATACTTACCTGTGAATCACATAATTCTCCCCTCCCGGGTCCCCACATACAGTGATATATAAGAGTTAATACAAGTCTTGAACGACTTTTACAAAAGTAGTTAGGTAGATTTAGACATTCTTATGGGCCAAATAACGCAGTTTCCGCCAAAAAGTATGAGTATATTACCGCTTGGCTGGTATCCTGGAGGGTAGGAGGGTTATGGGGGTTGCAAAAAAAAAAAAAAAAAAAAAAAGAAACTTTTAAGGTTGAAAGGCTTGTGTTTTTTAAAGAACATCTATGTGACTACTAAGAGAGTATCGGAATGGTAAATTATATTATTGATAATCTGTGCTTTAAACAAGAAATTATGACACTAAAAGAAGTGGGATTTAAGAAACATCAAAGAAACTATAAATAATTTATGGAGGCACATTACATATGTGCGTGGTACTTGAGTAAGGCGTAAGGGCAATAATAACCAAATGTTCAAGAAGTGTAAAGCGTAATAGAAATGAACAGACGAGTAAAATAAAACTCTTTAAGGATATACATTTATTGTGCACACCACCTTTTACAAAAGAAATTTTCAACACCTGTCAAGCATTATTCTTATTTTTTGTTACAAAGCAATATGTACTTTAAAAAAACAAATGAACACGAATAAAGGACCAAAACATCTTTTAAAAGTTAATAGAAATGCCCATGACAATTGTCAAATAAATTTTTTTCTGTAATTTATTGTATAAATATTAATTTTGGAAACATAAATAGTAAAGAAAAGAGCGAAACCGGACTAAGTTATTCATTTTGGTCCAATAAATGGAAGATAAAATCTGTAAGGAGGAAGGTGGTGGGGTCTTTAAATAATTGTAATCGTTTGTTCCTTGTGGAGTGAAAGTGGTACCAAATGAATGCTTTGCTTTCATTATTTTTGTCTTTGGACAGGAAATGTGAGTTCATAGATATTGTAATAGCTTAAGTTATGTTGTTTATCTTCATACAACATTTTACTACTAATAATTTAGCATAAAATTTATGGAAATTTCTTACATGGAGTTGTTAAGGACTTGCTATATTTTACTATCCAAACAGATTTTTAGTCCTTGTTCTCTGTTTTTATAAAGTATATGTACACCTTGCAATGCATGAGTAATTAGTTAATATGTGCACAATAGAGTACAGTATTTTGCATAGAAATTTATTTTCCTTACAAGATGGAGTAAAGTGTGATACAGTGGTGTAATTTTTCATGGGTAAAAGGTCATGTTCAGATAACAATCAAAGGGTTATCGTATAAAGAATCTAGGGAAGAGGCACTAACTCACAGCCGATTATACATAGGCTGCTCCAGTTAATCGCATATCAACATTTGGAGGTCCTGCATAAAAATAAAAGGTTACAGCTCCATGCTAAAATTATCTGAAATGAAAAGGAGGATAAAACAAGAAATTTCATGATGGTCTGTCAAGTACGGAAATTTAAACAAAACCATATGGTAACCATTTTCTCTCATGTTAAACATGATCATAGTATTCTTTGAGATTTTTTGTTTTGTTTTAGGTGCAGCTCATGCTAAGGTCAGTAGCTGGAATAATATCTTTACCTAGCAAAGTAGAAATGGAGATTGATACGCGGTTAGAGGCTAAGGATCGTCTCCAGAATGGCCTTCCTCGGAGGCATTTCCATAGAATGGGACATCTTCATTGGCCTTATAGTGACTCCTTAGCTGAGATTGCTGGTTTGCTGAGCATTTCAAAGGCCGTCAGGGGCCTTTTTGATGAAGTTCATAAGCGGAGACGTCATGAATTGATGGATTTTAGAAAGGCTCGATATATGTTAATTAATTCTGAAAAATATACTGTATTGTAGGGAAATGTTATAAGCAGTAACAAATTGTTGAATTTTTGAAATCGTAAGAATTGAACTACTGTTACTATAATCTTGTTTATATTTTGTATTAAGTAACATTTTCTTTACAATATTGAGGAAAGGCCATCTAAGGTGTTGTGGTCTTGGGTAAACTAAGTCTGTAGTAATTTATCGATATATATGAAAATCCACAAAAAAATTCGTCCCAGACGACTCATCAGGGCCCTCTCAGACTAACAGCTGCTTTAGCGTTGTTGACTAACACCCTAAATAACTCTATACATATTTTCACATAGTTCACTCACTGTACTTTATCGTGCTGAATATAGAAACCACCCAGCTTACGAACTACTTCACTAGTTACGTTCTTGAAGGATGTTCATTTCTTGAATTGTTCGTAAGTCATTATTTTGCCACTTTATGTTAATAATACATAAATTGGTTACTTTTTGTGTGCAATATAGTTACCTATAACGAATTCTTTGATATGTTAAAATTTTATTGTATGTTTTATATGCATATATATAATACATAATCAAAGTTATAAAAATAAAACCTTCTCGCGTTTTGCAATTGGTACAATAAACTTGAGGTGATGGGTGAAAGGAAAATAGGAGGGGTGTGGATCATATTCTTCAGGCAGTGTAACATCACCTTGAGAATAAAATGGTGAAAAAAAATGCTGCCCTCAAAATGAGCAAGTGACCCAGGCTTTATCATTCAGCATCCAGATGTCAGGTAGACCACTTTTTGTCACATTTTTAAGATCATGTGGATTGGCGGCACGTTAAAGTAAGAGCTGTTTACACTTTTAAATGCCAGTAGCATTGCAGCCCAGCAGTGGCGTTAGCTAGTCCTTCGCAATCTTAATCCGGGCATCGTCTTCTCATGACTATTATTAGTTTTTTTCTGACATTTTTTTCTCTCTAAGAGGCTAATTTCATTAAAGTAAAAAATCTGTTAAGGTGTGTAACCTCCCTTCTGTATCCTTTTCCTAAGCATGTTCAGGAACTTTACTGTTGCTGCTTTCTCTGCACTAGCCACCTTGCAGCTAACTGTTTTGTAGTGAAAATTGTCATGTTTCTTCAAACGATAAATCCAGCCATAACTCACAGAAAAGGTCTTCCCTTGTCTGAGCTTTTAGATCCTCAAAAAGACTTACTGCATTCTCTTGCATGAGCATGAGGCTAAGTGGTACCAATCTCTCCCTCTGATGTTCAATCCATGTGCGCAAAATTTTCCAATCTTTTATATCAGTTTTTAATTTTTCTAGCTGATTAGTATTGATTGCATAGGTATTAAAGCTTAGAAATGCTCTATAATATGGCCTTTGTTCTTGTAAATCATACCAACCATTAAACAATTCATTATATACAAACTGGCCAGTCATCATCTTGTCATCATGATCTAATTTCTTAATTATGGAAACCTTCCATAAGGATTGCTTGCCACTTCTAAACACTGCCATTATCTTTACTTGCTTACATCTCTATTAGCGATTATGGATAGGATTATTTAATAAGAAAAAAAGATACTGCACAGTTACACAAAACAACTAAATATTTTAAACAGCTGGAGCACAAACAAACACGCATTACTTCTATAAAATGCAGCCAACCTGATTTACTTATGCTGTAGGCATGGCACAGGGTTGCAGCCAAATAATGTACTATGCACTTACGGAAGATTGCGGACAAAATTTAAAGTATTTTCATTATTACAACATGTTTTTTGTATGTATGAATGTTCGCAATATGAATGTTCGTAAGTAGGGTGATATCTCTATTATCTAAGTGTATGGTACAGTACCTTGCAAACTTTCATTTTTACACCCTTTCCTTAGCAAACTTGTAAATCATCTAAATAGGTTTCTTATGAATTTTATATTCTCTTGGCAGTCCCTCATTCTTATACATCAGCATGATTTTATGCTGCTCATTGTGTTGTAATGTATTATTTAGTTTGAAACCATATCCTCCTTATTTCATTCCATCTTTCTAACCATTGTAGACCTATATATATATATATATATATATATATATATATATATATATATATATATATATATATATATGTATATATTAGCTCTTGCATACCATTATGCTTGGAGATGTAATGCTATCAAGTAGTTTCTGTTGTCTCAGTCTTTGTTTTCTCCGATCCAAAGTAATGCCCCAACTTGAGGATAATGCTTACTTTTGCTTATCAGATTTTAGTCATACCTCATGTTATGTCAGTAATTAGTTCCAAGTCTCGTGACTTGAATTAAATCATCCCTTCAATAAACAACCTGGATACCCTATAAACACTTATTGGCTACCCTCTATCATCACTTAATTAATGTCTTTGTAGTGATCCATTTTTTTAAAATTATTAGAAAATAATTAACATGACGCATGACTATATCATTGCATAATGTTTGTTTTTTCAATGAAGTCTTGTATTGTATTTTGAAGGCTTTATATGTGTTGATGGTAATTTATTCTTGTGAACAAGCTATTTTTCTCTTTCTGGCTGAATCGAGACACATCTGTTATTATCAACGTGATTTCTGATTCTAGTGACATTAATTACTATAGTATGATCCCCATTGACTTATTTTTATGTGCATGTAAGATCTCAAATCACTTGGAAAAGTTTCCAATTCAGCTTCAAAATGTTCTGTATATCTTTTACTGTTTAAACTGTAGTTGATAGTAGACTATGCTTCTTCATTTAATATTTCCATACTTTGGCATGTGTTAGATTGGTACTAAATTTATATATTTATCAGTGACCCTCTTTTTTAATCAATGGAATTCTTATGTTTCATGCTGTCCCATAGGTCACGATACTCTTGGTGCGTATTGTTATATTTTTTTGTGGAAGTGTAATTTTTGAAGCCATAACCTAATTTTTTTATTTTGCTTTAGAAAACCAACAAGTAAATTAAATTCTTCTTTGTTATTGTGGCCTTTAGTGGCCTTGCAGATTGTTCTTCATTTTGCTTTCTTAACCCTTTGAGCATCAACCCCACACCAAATAATTTGGCCTTCAAGCCCCCCCCCCCCCTCCTTTTTTTTTTTTGGATATTTTACATAACTCATCTAAGCAAAATTACACAAGGTACAAGTTTACAACATTTATTAACGTGTAGCTGATTATTCAATTTCCATTACAATGATATATAATGTTAAATATTTTGTAAAATTTCATATACGTAACTAGAAAAAGAAAAACAAATATTGGCACTTGCTGGGTATAAATTACATAGTTTTTACCCAACGTGAATTACGTCTTATGGCATTCAAAGGGTTAGATTAATTCAAAGTCCACTTGATAGTCATGGATCAGTATCAGTTTTTACTTGCAAGATCAGAGCATCATAAAAAATGTCAAAATGTCATTTTTTTATTTATTTATTTATTTATTTTTTTTTTTTTTTTGTCAGCATCGAAGGTGTTTCACAAACTGTTTTACATGTCAGATTTATATTCAAAGAGTCTATCTGTAAGATACTTTTTTTATTCTGAATCATTAAGGGGAAAGAAAATGGTGCATTGCAAATTAGATGAAGTCAGTAAAGGAATATTAATGCCTAATAGGAGATGCAGGCTAAAAGCGTTATTCTGAAATCGTGCTTGATAAAGGTTTTTACAGTTGCCAATGCCATGGCACTTAGAAATGTGTACGGGTAAGCCTTTTTGTCGCATAAGTTCAAATTTAATTTAATTTTTCTCATCAGGCTCAGCACTTTATAGCAATATTGACAGGACACCTTAAACTTCCCTCAAGTGAAGAAATGGTTACTCTCACTTCAGAGGAGATGAATCAGAAGAACGAAGATGGAATCCCAAGTAGACACTATCACAAAATTGGCATGAGTGGTCAGAGAAAATACACAGAAGAAGTCGTTGAGGAAACTGGCTGTACACCACCAAAATCATATGTTTTCCCAATGCTCACAACTGTTTTTATTAGACTCATACTTGATGCAACTCACTTCAAAGAAATCAGATACAGGGTTCTTCCAGATGGTGGTTTTGAAGAGTTCAAAAATGGCAGATTAGTCAGTACCAAACTTGATATATTCGGCCTTGTTTTAAAGAGAATTTTTCAAATGAAATTCCTTGACTGTTATCGTTTAATGAAGTTTATTGCAGTTATGATCATTAGAAGGTTAGGTGGATTGATAGGTCTTTATAAATAATTTTTACTACATGATGCGGCAGCCCTTCAGTGATGGGTAGATTAGAGTGCAGTACTTAATGTATGCTTATTTTTCATTTAGGACATTAAACTAAAATATTTTTATATATGTTAGATTTGATTCGCATTTTTTGAACAATGGTCATTAGCTATTGCATAATGTAATTTCACGTGAAGTAATTTTGCCTGTTGATTTTTAAAGATTCTTAGTCTTTCACTTATTTTTTCCTATTTCCTCAAGATGTTTATTTCATGCTCAAATGTACTTCATAGAGAAGCAATGCCGGACAGATTAAAATAGCTTTTGCAGTACGGTATTCATGTTTTTTTAGTAAATTGGTAGTTTTATGAGGATAACCTCATTCAAGTGGAATATTTACATTTTTTTTTTCACATTTACTGTATAACATGCAAATCATTTAGATATCTTCCTTATTCCTTTTGTTTAAACTATTTAAGAATCTGAATTTTGATATACTGTATTCAACTATAGAAAAAATAAATTCTCAAAAGAATTAGATAGACCAAGTACAATTACTCTTGCCAGGTAAATAGCTGGTTCAAAAAGACAAGCTTATGAACTTACAACAATTAAGAAGTTTTGAAAAAAGAAAAACCCTTCATTTGGGGCTGTATTGTTTGATCCCAAAGACTATTCTGTAAAGACTAGACCAGGCAATCCTAATAAAATATGATATACCAAAGAAATATTGTCTTCTCAGCGCTAAAGCTATTGTATCAACGTGCAAGGCATGGACTCGGTGTGTATAATGCTGAATTCGTCTGCCAACTGATGACTTGTCACCCACTGAGAACTGTTATTAATGCTGAAGACAATGCTTACCAGGGTGTTTGCTTTTTCACCTGGAAACCATCTTTACAATCTAGAAGTACATCTCAGTAATGCCCCACTTCCCTCCACGAGTCTTGGGAACTACACAACACCTCCCGAAAACATGGGGGTTTCTTTCGTCAAAACCTCTTTTTAGGGGATTAGGCTGCTATGAGGTTCCCAAAGATTTCCTGATTCCCCTGACCACGTAGGTGCCACGATCAAGCTGAGTACCATATTTAAGCAAAACATCAAGCATTCTTATATAGTGAACAGAACACTATAGGAGTTGGTAACAACGGTCGTTGCAAAGTGAAGGACTGCGTAATTTTGAGAAACATGTCTGAAACTAAATCCACATTTGAGGTCTGGGAATTTCTGTCATTACATATTTCTATGACAGAATTGTTGATGGCTTAAGATTCCTATCTTCAAAGAGGTGGAGCAGAAGGAAGCCAAGACGTCCAAAAGTATCTGGCAAAGGATCCTACCCCTAAGGAAGTTCATTCATGCCTTCCACATTGACTAGTATGTCTTGCAAAAGAAGACTTCTTACAGTCCATCAAATATGTAACGTTGTTAGCCAAGAAGTCTTCTCTTTATATACTAGATAGAAAATCATGGTAGGATGATTCTGGGTCAGGAAGGAGGGGTCAAAGATATTCCAACTTTCTACTCTCTGATACAGCTGTGCTGACCGAGAGGGTATGACTTCAGTCTCGCCTACTGTAGGAGTGGAAACCATAGAATTTTTGGCCACAGTGGAGCCACACGTACAGATATCCCTTTGAAGTCTGATAGTATCTTCAAAACCTTTGAAACCCAATTCATTCTAGGAATCAGACATATCGAAGACCAGTCTAGGTTCAAAGTATCTCTTGCAACTACTTGAAAATCAACATTTGGAGCTACTTGAATATAATTTTATGATTTTCTATCATTTCCAGAAGACCCACTTAGCGATCCAGGATAATTTTGAGGATCTCGAGGAAGGGGCTCTAATTTAAAATACGCTCTTAAACCAGAGCTGTCTGCTTGGACAAGGCATCTGCCAGCACATTGATAAATCATGACTGGAGTGAGGAGCAAATCCCTCTCTCGAAAGAATTTCATGATTAGAAGAATTACTGCATTCAGAGTTCTTGAAGTATGATAGTCGATAAAGATTTTGTTGTGTGAGTTCCTTCGTACACTGAGCTTTTTCATTGCCACGAATACCGCCACCATCTGTTCCAACATATTTATGTGAAATGCAGCAAACTAAAAGGAGCCGTTCCGGAACATGTAGGTCTCCTCTGTATGACTTTCCCAACCCAGCATGAATGCCTCTGTGTAGAGAATCATGTAAATCAGGGGAGGACAGGACCAATAGGACTGACATGACGATAGCCTTTGGTGATGTCCATGGTCTGAGGATCCGTTTGTAGCCATTGGGTAGATGGGAACATCTGTCCCAAAGCCCCCTGTCAAGGTTCCCTCCTCCACACCAAATTGAAGTCTTTCAACCTAGTCTTTAAAACTGGACCAGTGATTGGAGCTAACTGGAAAAGTCCAGAAATCCTTTCCAGTTGCTATCTGAAGAAAAGAGGACTCCAAAGAAAAATTATGACCATGCAAAAGATTCTTTTTGAGCGGCCTTTGGTAGGCCTAGGGAGGATTTTACATGTTCCAGCAAAGGCCTAACCATTTGAATATCGTTCTTAGAATTAGTTTTGATTTTGTAAAGATGATCAGATATCCTACACCCTAAAGAAGATGATGGACATAATTTGTGTACGTGACGCATAACTCTCCCCTCTGGTAAGACTAGCCAGTTATACAAATAAGTAATGACTTGAACTCCCTGTAACCACAGTAGTTTGATCACTAACTTTTCTGGTTTTGTGAACCCCCAGAGAGCTATAATGAGACCAAATAGGATTAATCTAAACCTGCATAAACACCTCTCAAGACAAAAAAACCAGATAAGGCCGAAAGTGAGGAATAATAAGAAGCAAGGTGTTAACTGTTAAAGTATTCACCTTAGCTCCATCACTAGGGATTGAGGAAAAAGGTACTGATAAAGAGGGTTATTGTATAGGAACTCATCTACTTCCATCTTATCCAGATGACAAGATGCTATTACATGATGTCTTAGTGAGTATTTGCTTTGGCAAAGATCTGGTTCGTCTCATGTGAAGATTTACACTGCAACTTTGCCGTAGCTGAGCAAGCACTATGTCATCCAACAGGAGCTCCTACCTCCAGATAAGGCATAACTGACACCAGAGATAAATAGTGTCAGTCCAGTGCTGGACTCCCCCACCCTAATTTCCTCAGGAATCCGGAAGAAACCATTACTTGATTTGTGCTTATACAGGAATCCAGTTTCTTGGGGAAAAGAACCTCACCAAAACCCTTGCAGTTATGTGAAACCTACTAACCCCTCAGGGTAAACCACTAGGAAGGGATTACGTTCTTTATGGAGAGTGAAATCTCCTTTCAGCAACATCTCTCCATGAATTCATACCCATCTTTACCATTTTGATCAGGAAGGGTATTTTCTGGCCTGGCAATTTCATCTCAACCACAGTCTCCTTAAATAGGCTGTGATTGAGCAGCACCCCCCAACATCTAAGACTACTTCCACCAGACTGTCAAGGGCTGTCTTGTATATCATTCAAATTCCACTTCATCAAAGGGAATATCTACACTGAAACACGTTAGGTCAAGGCCAGAAACCGCATCCTGTGCCAGGTTGCCAGTGGTTACCCCATGGAGTCCCCACCCCTCTACATCCATAGTACCATAGTAGAACCCGCTACTACCGACACCTCTATCATCACTGAACCCAGAGGATGCGAGCCTGAAGAGTCAACCCTCAGTGGCACTTTCTTGTGAGCCTGAAGAGATAAAGGCCCAGCCACTGCAAGATCCTCAGTTTGGAACAGGAAGGGAACAGGAGGAACACGGTAGCTTGGAATTGAAAGAGCCCTGTAAAGAACCAGCATAGAAGGAGCATACTGAGGCCTGGAATCTGGCCCAAATCAGTAAGGATGTTTGCCTGTCCAGAAGTAACCTGAATCTGAGCATTACGAGCAAGATAGCCTCCCGGATAGACTAAAGTCCCCTATGATTGCCCCTGGATTGCTTCAGGGTGTAGATCATCCTCCGACACAAAATTTTCTGCTTGGTTAAGAATTTGATCCTATGCCAATTCTCGATCTTGTGAGCAGCAGAACTCCT
Source organism: Palaemon carinicauda (assembly GCF_036898095.1). Lineage (NCBI taxonomy): Eukaryota > Metazoa > Arthropoda > Malacostraca > Decapoda > Palaemonidae > Palaemon > Palaemon carinicauda. The sequence goes on from NC_090759.1 coordinate 45,024,338, forward strand.
GGAGTTCCTTATTTGGTAAGTATTCTGAAGAGCATGAAATCAGAAATCTTTTCACCTACATTGAAAGGAAAAAAGCACGATATTTTAAGCATACTGACGTTGCAACCTTGTTTATGGCTCCTTGAACCCAATGCAAGTAGATAGAAAAATTTGCAGGCTCACATGCTCTGCCTCTAAGAGGCACAACAGTCACTTTGATAGGGACACCGAGTTTATCACCAACGATGTTTGACAGGGGTGTTACACCCCACCTGGTTACACCAAGCATTCAGTTCATTTTGCTGTAATGTGAAAAAAAAAAATTGATAACTTAACATTTGGTTAATAAGAGGAAAAGAGAGCCTGCCTTTTCCATTCACCTAAGGAAAAAGGGACCAAAACTACTACTCAACTCGTCATTATAGAAAACTTAAGAGGCTAGGGATAGGTCAACCCAATTGTTGTGTATTGTAAAAAAAAATCTTAAATTACATGAATTCATTTTCCTTCTTATATTGCCTATTTGTAAACTGTGTACACCCACATATAACGCCATCTAGGTTTTCAATAATACCTTGACAGTGTATTTCCTTCTCTCAATAGTCCTTGGCTGTGAAGGGAAAATATATTCACTGCGAAATTTTCAACTTTTGTCTAGTGTAGATTTAACCTTCAACAGCATTTATTATAGCTACATTCAGGAACCACATTTGTAATAACTATATATAGTTTTATATGTAACTGTGTCAGGCCTCTGTGAATAAACTATCGGAAAATATCCTTTGTGTTCTCATTAAAAACACATCACCAATTATATAAGATATATACATCCCAAGAGGACTAATCATTTCCCCTGATTACCCTATGAATTATCAAAATCCTCTTGACAAGTCGGAAGGTAGTCGCACCCATAACCGCATATACCCTGAGCATCGCTCCTGAATAGAGTATCCCTTCTTAGCTCACGGTTATGCATCCTTAAGAGCTGGATAGGGAGGGGACCCCAGCCACAGAGAGGGAAGTACTCCGCCTTGAGAGAAACAATCTCTGCCTCTGGGAAAGAGGTCATACATTATTATTATTACTAGCTAAGCTGCACCCCTAGTTGGAAAAGCAAGATGCTATAAACCAAAGGGTCCCAACAGGGAAAATAGCATTATAACATTATAACCTAAAAACCTAAAAACCTTTTTGCAGGTTTATGCCTAAAGCTGTAAAATGTAACCATTATATCATTTTCATAGAAACTGGTTCACGATAATGATATATATATATATATATATATATATATATATATATATATATATATATATATATATATATATGTATATATATTTATATATGTGTATATATACATATATATATATATATATATATATATATATATATATATATATATATATATATATATATATATATATATATAATATAATATTCACTATGGCAAAATACTACACAAATCATATGGTAGGTTATATGGGGGAAATTCCCTTTGCCAATTACTTCATCTACCCCTATAGTTTATATTAAAAAAATTTCAAAATTGCTATATGCTTTACAGAAATTCCAAACACAATCAAATCTGTACATGTACAGTATATCATGTATTAATGCATAAAATATTGAGCCTAAACTTACAGGCTTCAATACATTCTATCAAACCCAAAAGAGCTTCAAAAGCTCTGTACCAGTCATCTTTAAAGTAATTACTTACATTACATTATTGTAGTATGTTCCTCACATGTTTATGCATAATTCAATTATATACAATATGGTAACCTTACCTACCATGTAATAACTGGTAAACTAACTACAGTATAACTGAACACTACTTACATAACTATGTGCAGTTTCCATGCCATATCTCTTATCTCAGCTTGTCTATCAAATCAATTTTCCCCATTAAAGATACTTGAAATGAGGGATGTGAATGTATTATATTTGGAGTAAAATTTGTCTGCAAACAAGGATTTCTACATTGAATGAGAAGAAATAATAATGTGGGGTTATGATTAATGTTTTTCTTCATAGTGTTAGTGTTTGTGTGGAGTTAAGTATTAAACATAGTGTTAGGATCATTGAATTAAGGATTGACGACTTTAATTATCGTTATTGATTATAGAAGATAGTATTTTTTTTCACTAATAGTAAAATATGGATGTAGTGGCTGATTGGTATTGAGATCAGTTTAAAATATTATTGAAGGTAAAACCGAGTTATTACAAGTGAATGCATGCAATTGTATGTACAGTATGTGTATAGATAGTTGAAAAAGGGTAGCATATAAGGAGAAATGTGTTTGAATCTCGTCCAAAGTGCCCCAGACCAAAGATGTTTGACGGGTGTAACACAAATACCGTTAGGTTTTTCTTCGGGTATAGTAATGGCTCTCAGTGGGTGACGTGTCGTCCGTTAGCAAACGAATTCAGCATTGGAGGTGCTGAGGTATATTCCATAGAGACCAAGCTCTTGGTTCTCCTTTATACATACATTGATTCCATGCCTTGCATGTTGATACACTGGTCCTAGGGAAGAGAAGATAATATTCTTTGTATATCATGTCGTATTGGATTCCTTGTTCAAGACTTTAAAAGAAAGTCTTGGGACCACACAATAACCCAACCACCCAAAATGGGTTCTTTACTATCATATAAGATTTTGTTTTAAAATTAAGGGTTAAAAGGACATGGTTATTATTCATAAAGATTTACTGATATGTATAGATATTCATATATTTTAGCACAATAGCAGTGGGTAAGGCCATTTTAGCATAGAAGTGGATATGTTATGTTAAAATCCTTGATTTTTTATCTGGAATTTTATATAAAGTTGTTTAATGATAACCATTCTTGTTTCAGAGAAATGTGCAAGATTACCTATTTCTGGTTGTTCAAGAATATTATCTATTTTATATGTTGATTGTGGTGGTAGCTATTCCAATTTTGGTAATTTGCAATATTATTCACCTCATTGGGGCAGATGCTACAATACATTTTATTTTATCATGTAAGTATTTAAGAAAAGTGTCGCAGTGCAAGTATTATTTTACATTGGTTGAATCAAATTAGCAATTTTTGGTCTTCAGCCAGAATACAGTCAATCAGCACTTTCATTAGTAAATCATAATCAAACTCTTCACTCAAAACTTACCTATGTTGAGGGCAGCTCTTTTCTGGTGCTATTCACCATTTGTTGTGTAATCGATGTTGTCTGGAGCTCCTTCCTTCTATTCGACTGCAGAATGGTTTTTACATTGGATATTCCTAGAAATGACAGTTCTTACTTTGTCATTGAACAATGGCACGTGTGTTCAATGATTGTTTCAATGACTTTTGCGACAATCACGTCTGTTCTCACTACTTTATTACAGTACTTAATATAAACTAAATTTGGGAAGTGGAGTTCTGTATTATAGCAGAGCATTTTACTGTTTGTTAGTGATATCACAAGTATAATTATATGTAAAATGTTGAATGAATATTCCTTGGAGAATAAGTTGCAGGTACCTTATGCAGCTGTAAGTCTCTGGTGAATTATTCTTTACAATCATTATAACGTCTTTACTTTGTTCTAAATGTTTTCATATAAAAAGTATTTTTTCTAGATTGCTATTTGAAGCTAACAATGTGGTGCAAAAGCTGGCTAAAGAATTATACTTTTACAAGTTTGTAATACATGGATGTTTTACGAAATAAAAGTTTTAGAAAATAATACTTGGATTTTTTTTTTCTGTATGTATGATATATGGAGGAGTATGACTACAAAAGTAACATATCTTGTGAAATATGATAACGCCTAAGTATTTTAGGACGATCATTTTGCTTACAGTGTTCTGTGAAATTATCTTTTAAGACTTTAAATTTCTAGTATACTATACATAATCTTTTCAATAAAGACTTTAGAATCTTTATGTTTGATCAAAGTTTGTTAAGTTATGAAAAATTTGAGATTCTCATTGACTAAGTTTTATATAATATATTTCATATCGAAGTCCAGAATATAAGTTATAAAGAGGAAAAATAACTTAAAACCTAAAATTTAGAAATTTGTGGTGGAAAATGTTCTGCAGTAGTTAATGCAATACACAAAATCTGAAACTAAGATTTGAAAAAAATGCTAATAAATAAAAAGTCATAATTTTTCATCAGCCGCTCTAGTATGAGTACTTAATTGCTACTTATAAACGTTCTTCTATGTCTTGTATTGTAATCTCTAATCTATCCATTCTAAATCAAATTTAAAATCTCCTGATTGTCATGGATACTGATGGGAGTTACTATTATATGTCTTCATGGGTTAATGCATTTGCAAACAAAAATGGCCCACTGATTGCATCTAAAGTACATGACAAGTAGTCATAAGCACTTGCCTTAAAGAAATCATGTCTGGACATGATTGGAATGGGCAAACAAACTGGGATTAAGATTCGAAAGAAAAGCAGCAAATCAGGAAAAAAAAAAATGGATGGAAGAACTAGCATTCTCAAATTAATACTAGTGATGTGCAAGATAATTTATAACCTCAGCACTACCAGTAATACAAAACTAAATGAAGCATTTATTAAATTCAGTCAAGGAAACAACCAGTTATTAATATGAAACCAAAAAGCTAACTTGCAGCCTAAATTTCTTTGCACGTTAGAAAGAAAGATTGTTACATCAAAAAGATATGTGAAGCCATCACAGAAAAGTAGCATAGTGATCTCTAGAAAGCATAGAAAAATGTACGCACTGAAACACTGTAATTACTTCAAGTATGGTGAAGAGAACTTACTTAAATGTTTTTTATTCTTGATAATCCAACCTAGTGAAAGGTAAAATTATTTGATAAGAAAAAAATATTTAATTTAATACAGTAAATATTGGAAATAGATATTAATCCTGAACTATTCCAAAGTCAGGGAATCTCTGGTACCTGCTAGCCAGTCAAAAGACGCACAGAGATTGATTCTGTTAACCAATTAGAATATAAAGGGACGTTATGAGTATGGGACAATCTAGGTGAACCACCTGATCTTTTTTTGCTAAGGTGGAAGGATCTGTGTGGGAGTTTTTTGCAACATGGAATAGTAAAAGTTAAAGTAATGGTTTTGGGATGAAACAAACAACTGACTTAGGGGAGTGAGAAATTAAGGGTGTACTGTAGCCTAAATCTCCTGAGAAGAACATCTTACCTCTTGAAAGAACATGATGATCTTGGAGAATTCTTGGTCTGACATTGCCTTTTACCAAAGTATTAAGGTATTGAGGTAACTAATTCTACTTTGTACAGGTACATTTAATTTAAACATATTATGATGATGATTTATTTGCTTTCAAGTCTAATAATACTAGATCTTAGATCTGCAACTAAAATGGTTGCATTTTGCCTTGCATGTTTACCTTAAGGCTGTATAAAAGGTTTTTACAATTGTGCACCGATCCTCAGCTAAATAGACATCTGTCTTTTAATTTTCATGTGTTCTTATTTTTCTATCTCAAATTTTTACTCATTACTAGAAGTTAAAAACTATGATTCTGGTAAATTACAAGTATAGTATTTTATATTGCTAACATTGATGATAATTAGGGTAGAATGAGATGAGGCAAGGTTTATTAAAAGGATTAAGGTTTAAAAACAAATGCCATAGTTATAAAATGTATTTTTCAATAACTGTTCAACAACTATTTCCATATAAAATCTTACAATGCAGAACATTCTACATAACAGTTTTATACATTCAGTATGTTCATCAAAATGAAGTTTACCATCAAAGTGAGAAAAATATATTTGTTTTGTAAGGAATACATTATTTATAATTAGCCCAAATTCATAGTCATTGAATTTCCTAGACACTTCCTTCTCAATCCTAAGATCATCTGCTTAACAACAGCACTATTCACAAGCCTCATGGAGCCAGCTGGCTGCACAGAATAAGAACAGTAGAACTTCACTCTGGGGGTGACTAAAGGACTGTGGAAAGCTTCCCTTTACCTTAATACTCTGTCTTTTCTCTTCATTTTTGTGGAGAATCTATTTTGGTGAAATTCTGGACCTTTTCACTGCCATCCTGAATAGTATTTAGTGAGAAAAAATTTATTATACGGGCCTTTTCTGCTCGATATAAGAGAACGTAGCTTTTTTATAGATAGTACACCGTTTTCCTTTTCACCAGCATTACTTTTAGAAGGCCTAATGCTAGTAAGGGATGTTGAGTTATGGGTGGTATACAAAATATGAGTAATATACTTGGTATGACCAATACAATAGTTATCTTATTTCCAGATGGTTTTTATGCTTTCTTAATAACATCTGGTTGGAACATGTAAATAATACAAGCTCAGTGGCCCAAAATAAAGAAATGTAATCCAGTTTGAAATAATATAAACTGATAAGTTAAAAATAAACCATTACAGAGAACCTACCAGGGTAAACCAATAAGGTAAATAGTAAATGAAAATGAATAAGGTAAATGATATGTCACCTAAAAACGAAACTTATGTTAACCTATTCAGAAAAAATAATTACAATGTCTGAACCTAACTGCCACTAACTATTTGTCTGATAATGAAAATGAAAAAGAATGCATTGTAAGCTATATACACTAACTAGACCACTCTGGTAATAGCAAATTACTCGATTCATTCATGTTGATGCAATGATAACGTCAATCACGTAGTATCTACGTCAAGGAATAAAAGACGAATGACAGTATAGACATGGAAGGTCGGTGTATATTAGATTGCCCTGTCTATAGCCAGACACGGGCTCTTGCATTATTAATGGATTCACACAAACTATTCTTGCTGCCCTATCTGTCTCAACCTAAAACCACCCTAACCCCTATCCTATCCCCTACTTTTCGTCATGAAATATGGCAGTTACCTGACACAATTGCCCTTTTTAACTGCCTCTAATTCACAAACTTTAGAAGTTATACTCCGTCCCTTCTTTTCCCGCTAAGCTCTTACCATAGCTGATTTCTCTCTGTCGGCCCCGGCCCAGAGATTTATATTCACGAAATCAAACTCTAAATTTGATTTCATATTACGTATGAATTCTTTTGGTATACCGCAAGTACTCCATAGCTGTAAACAATATCATTACCTCCGCCAAGAAAATTGGAAGGAGGTTATGTTTTTGCCCCTGTTTATCTGTTTGTTAGTAACTTCCTGGCCACAATTTTAATCACAGCGTAGTGAAACTGTCAATGATTAATTGGTATGTTGAGGCATGGAAGTGATTGAATTTTTAAAATCCTAGGTCAAAGGTCAAGGTCGAGCAAAAGGTTGACCAAATTGTCCCTGGCCTTAACCCAAAGTTCACACAGTTGTCACACAGACTTCAAATACGGCCACCGTCTAAATTGATTCTGGGAAAGGCAAGCAGGTTTCGATAAATAAGCTGCCGTTGCGGAGGTCTACACTCTTAGAGTGCTTTTCTAGTTGTTACTCTATGTACTCAAATATCTGACGCCAATGGGCAAAATGAATTTATTAAAACAAACTGCCATCTTCCCCACACACTTGCTATTTTTAGAAATCTCTTTCCTATAAGCCCAGTGGCCCCAACAGGGAAAATAGCCCAGTGAGGAAAGAAAACAAGGGAAAATAAAGTATTTCAAAAACAGTTACAACATTGAAATAAATAATTCCTAAATAAACTATAAAAACTTTAAGAAAACAAGAGGAAGAGATATTAGATAGAATAGTTCTCCGAGTGTACCCTCAAGCAAGAGAACTCTAACCCTTTGATGTAATGGTCCTACACACATTCTTTGCTTTGTCTAGGTAAGTTTCTTTATTATCAGGGGCTAGTGTTCCCTTCCATCTGAAGTCCTTTATATTGAGACATGGACCATATTTGTATTGATATCATTGCCGACTTAGGAGGCAGAAAAAATTAACAGCAATAATTAATGTGGGCCCATATTAGGAGAGAGGTGTCAATAGCAGGATCATCCGTGAACATCAAGAGCAGTTGCCACTGACCGGAATCACAGTAGTTGTACAAACAACAGAAAACCTGTGATGGAAGGGCATAAACATGAGTAGCCATGTATGGGAATTGAGCACATGGCTGGGATTGTGTTACTAACAGGAGACATGCTTTAGCATGTGAACTCTTGCTTCAAAGATTGACTTCATGGCAGAGGTCACATAGCTGATTAAAGCCACAAAACTTGAGACAATTATGGACATAGGTATCAAGGTTTAAGTACACTGAGGGGATATTCTACTGATGGGAACTACATAAATGAATACATTTGGTAGATCTTTCACTAGGGATTTTGCACATGGTAGGTCAAACACAAATGGAAGACTTGCTTTGTGTCACAATTGGAGCTCCGTTAATGGACATTAGAGACTGGAGTCTCAGCCAGTGCAAGCATTGTGTTTCTACCAAGGCCAGATTAACAGACTGTACAACAACTCAATCCTTTGCGTCACCAAAAACAACCCAACTGTAATGTCGGACTCACAATATACTTTAGAGTCTTTCTACTGAACAAGGCAATTGTCGAGCCATTTGCTTTAATAACGGAACTTTATTCATGAAGGATACCATTTTTAGTTTCTTCAGCCTACATCATACTCTTCCTGATTATCCATCCATGAAGAGACCTGAATTTAAATGAGTCTTTAAAGTAGATCAAAGAGTGTGCTCTCCTTGACAAGAAAGTTAAATCTGGAAGGGTGTAAGAAATTCAGTTTCATGGAATCATTACCTTTCATTATTATGATTACATTTTGGACTTTGATTCATTGCCGGAGACAGTGCATCATCAGCTACCTATTCAGTTAGAGACCCAGCTTGGGGTTTCTTCTTTACCTTCTTATCTTCCTTGCATATCATTACTATAGAGAAGCTCTGAAAAAGATAGGCTTCTGAATTTGATATGTAAAATCAACAATGGCTGAATGTTCGCCCATGTCCAATAACCATTAACGGATACTAAGGCCTGAAATGAGATATATTCGCATCTTGCTCCTAATTCTTCCATTTAGAAAATGGCTTTAGAGGTGGATATAACCAAGAATTTCCTTGAGTACATTCGAGACTATAACGGTGTCAGAAATAGTAGTTATGAGTAGCTAATGAAGATAGTCTTACTCTCTGTTAAAAGCTGATAGTTTGTTGGCTTCTCTTAGAAAAATCTCAATCCCTTAGAATAATTATCAGCTTTAACAAAAAGTGGTTGCGCAGAATTCTTTAGTATTAGTTTTATTTTTGTAGCTTTTATATATCTGATTAGTATATGTTTATAAATCCCCAACAAATCAATTGTCTGACAGAAATTATCCAGCTCAGTACTCTTCGTTTGGGCTAACCAATGACCTTCCCACTGACTTTACCACTTTTACTAACTCCTATACTCATGATAATTTTTGAATGAGTATTATTGCTTTTACTAGCTAAACTACCCATAGTTGGAGAAGCATAATGCTGTAAGCTCAAGGTCTCCAATAGGAAAAATAGCCTAATGAGGAAAGGAAATAAGAAAAATGATAGAATAGAGTTGCCTGAGTGTACCATCAAGCAAGAGAACTCTAGCCCAAGACAGTGGAAGACCATCGTACAGAGGTTATGGCAATACCCAAGACTAGAGAATAATGGTTTAACTTTGGAGTGTCTTTCTCCTAGAAGAGCTGCTTGCCATACCTAAAGAGTCTTTTCTGCCCTTACCCAGTGAAAAGTAGCTACCGAACAATTACAGTGCAGTAGTTAACCCCTTGAGTGAAGAAGAATTTTTTGGTTATCTTAATGTTGCCAGGTGTACGAGGAAAGAGGGAAATGTAGAAAGAATAGGCCAGAGTATTCGGTGTGTATGTAGGCCTAGGCCAAGGAAAAGTGAGCCGTAACCAGAGAAGGGTCCAATTTCATACTATTTTACAGATCAAAGGACCTAATAACTCGCAACTGGTAGTATCTCAACGGATTGACCATCCTACCAGTGGAATGAGCGAATACATAAAACTCCACATTCTTGGTCAACCATCTTGTAATACAACTATCTCCAATAAGGAGATATTAGTCATAAATAAGTTAATACAATGCCTTTTATAATGTACAGAGGGGTACATTGTTACCATGTTTCAATAGACGAAGGACAAGAAGTGCCCATTTCCTGTGCAAAGTTGATGCACTCCAATAAAAATCATCTCCAAAAGAGAGGTCGTTCGTTGTATTTACCTCAGGACTTATTCTCGGTAGAGTTAAATGCAATAGGCCTTTGAGAATATTTATGTTGCCTGGCAGAAATCTGGCCACTCCATTTGACTGTTGCACATTTGAACTTATAGGAAGACAAAAACAAGAGTAGTATAATAGAAGTTACTGTTTCTGTACCTTATTTAAGGTGTTGAGGACAATATGGGGGTGAAGTTCACTGTCGATTACCACTCTCACTTTCATCTCCATAAGACTAAAATACTGTAACCTTTCCAAAGACCATTTCAAAAATATGCAACATTGTTGTGGTCAGGTGCCACAGGATTCTTTGCAGCTGTGGGGCACCTTTCCTTAGTTTTCCTAATGAAACTCTAAAATATTTCTTTGGGGCAACCTAGTAGACTATCAGATAGCAAGCGTTAGGCATGTATCGGTAAACCTGGGATTTATGTCCTTTCTCGTCTTGATAATGATTGGGTAATCATGGATAGGTAGATTTTCTGTCATTTTTACATTCCCATGATTTTAGATACACTTCTAAGATCAAATCAAGAATTGTATGCCAATTGTTTTCTCAACTAGTAGGATATACTAAGGTGACTTCCAATATTTTAAACATGCCTATGCCAACCTTACTTTCACTAATTCCATTGGCTCCTGGAGATGTAAATCGTCTTACTTGAAGGTCTTCCATCTAAGACTCGTAAGCACAAACTTTCCACTTTCCAACTCTCCAATCTTGTAGTATTTTAAAAGGATTTTAATCTCCGTTTTCCAAAGATCTTGAGCTGTGTGGATGTTCCACAGAGAAACATTCAACCATTGATTGATCCCATCTTTAGTACTAAAAAGTCTTGCTATACCTTCTTAAGAATCTTGTTTAAGATTCTCATTGTGCCTTTGCTGTATACATGTCTCTCAGATTTATTCATGTTTGACACAAATCTGCAAAATTTACTTACTCTACACAAGGTGTGGAATCCAGGTATCTGTCCTTAGCAGGTGGCACGTTGCCGGGACAATTACATGTTATGTAACAGATTAGGTTACTATGCCCCTTGTTTCTCTGTTCAAATCTATACATTTCTCAGCAAAGAGGACCATCTTCCGTACTAAGTCAGAGTAATATGTTTGTACCATCAAGAAATCATGGTCTGTATAGATGCCAAACCAAAAATTTTCTTGTCCTCAAGACATACTAGGAGGCAGTAACAGGAATAACTTATTCATTACCTCAGCCAATTATTTTGAGTCATTAAGGTAAGACAACGGATGCTATTACTGTGCAGAATTAGATAGCCTGATAATCAAAGTTCTTTTCTTTTACCCAGGTCTATCCGTCAACATACTCTTTATTCTGATCGTTGTAGGGAGATTCTAGATATTTTCAAATTCTTTTGGATTTCACATACTCAGGTAGTCTGGAGTCTTTTCATTGGGACCTTTGGTAGTAGCAGGATATTTGATGTCAGCTTTAGTTGATCCCCACAATTTGGTATTCATTCCTTTGGTCATTTTTTATTTTCATTATAAGCCCTTTAAGTTTTTACATCTACATATTTTGATGAATGCTGTATGGCTCTTATCTAGTTTTTTCCCCAAGGGCATACTTACAATTTGCAAGTTCAAACTTCCTAATTTTTAAACCATTTATAGGGTGTTGAACTGAAATACAGCTGTTGTTTTCCTTCTTTGAGTCGTGGGCTTGGTTGCTTATCTTGGATAGATCCTAGATTTAAGTCAGTAAAAATTGAGGTTTTTTCGGTACCTCAATTCTCCATCCTAAGTTACTATTCACAAATTATAAGTACCTTACTGGGTTTGTTGTGTGAAAATCTTTTTTTTTCTAAATATTTTTTTTTCATGCAAATCAATTACTTATGATTAAAATACTGTTCTTCCAAAGTGTGCTTATGTGCTGGGAACATAAGAATCCGTGGTACCTATCTAGTATCACCAACTAGCAGACAATTTTATTAGGAATAGGAAGGAATTATCAGGAAATTCAAAGACTACGAATATTTGCTAATTATGAATAATAGGTTTGTAGCAGAAAGTTTATATTGTTTTAAAAATGTATGTATCAAATGTACAGCCAAATGCTGTATTACTGTATTACAAGTGTTTGCTTCAAGGTTCTACATGTGATTTATAACTTTTCATATACTTGCAAACAAATACATTCATATATAGTTTTGTTTTTAAGTAGAATCTTATTTCAAATTGTAAAAGTTACATTACTTAAGTCATTACAGAATGCTTATTTCATGGTATGCTAGATTTCATTATTATTCTCCCTTGAACAATACCCTACTGCCATATGATAAAGAAACCTTTTATGTTTTCTTAATATTTGTTACTTGGTTCTATAAAAAAAAATTGATATACGTTTTCTGATCTGGAGTATTATGAATTTATGACTTCAAAGAATTTTCTAAATACACTATATATGTATGTATATACATGTGTTTGTTTAAACCTTTTGTAGTTGCATTTATTTGGCTATGGTTTTTTTTTTTGGCACGAACATTCCTTGTTTTTAAAAACACATGTAAAATTGGAAGAATTGTGCAAAATCCTACTTACTGCTCCACTTAATTCATCATTAACAAATTTGCAGCATCAGCACCCTCCACATAGTAAGTAAAGAGGAAACATGCTACAACATTTCCTGTATAGAATAGAGCACTAAAAGATTCATTGTGCTAAAAAACTACTTGCAGATGCCATTCAATCTAGAGGCACATTCAATGGAAGAAGCTGTAGAGACAATATAACAAACTTAACTATTAAAATGAAGAATAATTACATACAGAATACAAATAATGTCCAGCATGGTTGTTTTGCACAAATGGCTCTATCAAGGGAGTCCTTGAGTTATACAGATTCTATGTTCAACATAGTGTTAAGATCAATTACTTTGGATACAACAAAAGAGGCCCTGGGTTCTTCCTGTTGATTATAATGTTGTTTTATAGAGAGGGTATGCCATAAAGAATTAGCTACAACCCGACTTAGCTGTTTTGTCTGGAGGTTTCATGGTTTAAGAGGAATTCTTTGGCCAAGTAAATCTCCCATTAGTTATGCGCTCTTGAATAAAGCTCTTGAGTCTAATAGTTGGTACTGCGAGTCATTTTACCTCAAAACCCGCTTATCCAGGGAAAATCGGCACCATAATTCATCAAGGGAATACAGGTAAAATTCACTAGACAGCTAAAGCAAGAGGTAAACACTAAGGCTAATACAGTACTGAAACTTAAAAATTATTCTTTGGGCTATCCAGGTAAAATAGGTGTTTTGCACATCTACCTGTTCGATGAATATTAACAAATAGAGAAATGAAATAAGATTATGAAAAACCTAATGGTTGCTCGATAAAAGGAATGGCAAACCAATTAATGGGTAGATTGAAATTGAATTTCATAAAACCCAATCCAAAAATTATTTTTAACAGGAAGCAACCATGCTGGACAAAACTTGAATTAAAAATATTTACATTTGAAATGAACAATGAAGCAGATGCAAAAACATCTGATCAAGCTGATTTTAATATTTTTCGTTGACATCTACTCGTTCAAATATAGTGCAGTAAAACTATTCTGATCCTTGAGAGGACCGTCATCAATTTGTGCAGAAAGATGTAACACTAATTTAGTGATCTCTTTTTGTATATGTAAGTATATTTCTACCCTAATCTAATTAATGAATAAGTTTAGAAGATTATCCAAGAGATACAGTCATACAGCCATTCTTTAAACTGTAATTATTTTCAGATATCATTTGATAATTGCGGCTATTCATTTTGTTACAGTAATCAACTTCCCCTTGCAATATCCAACAAAGTTAGCCATTCAGTTTTTTATTCTTCTTATGAATTGGTCAATTGTTAAAATATATATTTTACCAGATATAGGTACGTGTATTTTGCTCATCATAAATAGGAAATTTTAGATACATAGTTTATATAAATGTTCAATAAAAACTGAATCACTGGTGTTGTGATAATGACGGAGAATGAAAACTACTTTTTGCCTTACATCAAAAGCTGTAATTAGTGACTCCCTGCCCTTTTTAATATTTGAAATATGATTGATTTAGAGTTATAGGGAAGTGCTTGAAATCTGACGTATCTCTGATAAACAATTGTGGTATCAAATATAGCACAGCACTACCAAATGAAAGCAACAAAGAAAAGCTAAGAAATAAAAGGGCAAACATAGTAAGTTCAAAGAAAAATTTATATGGAACAACCAGCTTGCTTGAGTTCCATAAAGCTTAATTCTAAAAGTTTCTGTTTTGTTGCACCAAGAGTTATCATTTGTGGAGATTCATGAGTAAGTAGGAAAACAACAGGCATTCAAAAACCGGTTTTCTTCAAAATCGAGTGATAGGAATCCTAGGCCAGGGGTAGACCATGAGAGCCACGTCCTCGAGGTCCCGGATGAACAGCCGCGCCCAGAATTGTGCTAGTGGGTCTGGCGTCAGACTCATTTTTAGAGTATTGGACCTGGGATGGGCTAAATTGGTCTGTGGGTAGCCTCAGGGACGTCTTTGTCGGGCCAGACGTTGTAGGAAACATCCTTTGAAGGAGGCCAACCTTACGTCAATCTCACCTTCTTCGAGCTGCAAATTAAATCAAGAATGATCAATTTTCAAATGAATCAAAGTAGCCTTAAAATCTGTTGTTATAGGGCAAATTGTGACCTTGGATTTTAACCTGTTATAGTTGCGTCATGATTTGATTTTTCAACATATTTAATGGATACAATATTCAGTTGCCCTTGGTGTGAAAAGGAAGTAATCATTGTGTTCGTTAACTACACGATCTTAATGTCATGATCTCTATTCAGATATTTGTACCATAATCTTTTAGTAGACCATTTCTGCCACCTTGGCCAATTATTGAATTGTAGCTTAAGAAAAGAGCAGCTAAAATTTGGATACAATAAAAAAAATTCTAGATTGATGGTAGATGGGATCATCCCAATAGTACACATAGCAAAATTCTATGGTAGATATAATGTGCAATGCTTATGTTATACTCAGCAGATACATTGGCATTTATAAAGTAAAGAAAGGGGTTTGTAGAGGTGTCACTACAAGGATGAGAATATCTCTGAATACGAGAAAATCGGCTTACGGGCATAGAAATTTAAATTGGATTACAAAAACTGTATTGGTATGCAAGCAAATATTTACCTCCGTATGCACATTTTTTTGTAGGCAAGTACTAATTAGACTAGCAAAAAATCAGTCATGCAATACCAATACACCACGCACGCTATGTTCATGTGATTTTTACACCATTTTCATGTCATTTTTAAAGAAAAGGTTCCTTGTCAAAACTGAATGTGTTAAAAAAAAAAAAAGTGTTTATAAAGCTTAAATTAAGTGATTCAGTTTGTGATAGTGAACGTCGTTCAAGAGCGAGAGCTCCCAATATATACCAAATATACTTATGGAGGGAGATTTTCCTTTAAAGGTTTAAAGGTCGCTCATGAATGGCAGAGGCAAGGGACAGTGACATTGACATAGCAAGCAGGACAATGCCCTAGAGACTGACCATATATTATATGATCAGCGCCCAAGCCTCCTCTCCACCCAAGCTAGGACCAGGGAGTGCCAGGCAGTGGCTGCTGATGACTCAGCAGATAGACCTATAGGCTCCCCCAAACCCCCACAAGGATGGTAAGGGTGCAGACACTAATGGAACTAGCGAGTCAGAGCGGGACTCGAACCCCCGACTGACAAACACCAGGCAGAGACGTTACCAATCAGGTAGTAACAACCTCCTTCTCCTCCTCCTCCTACTCTCTTGTCTCCCTTATGCCAGCCACGACTCTACTTAAAGGTAAGGTGGGAAGTAATTGTCAAAACAGTATTTCTCTTTTTATTGTGAATTATTATTATATACTCATTTCTGATGTTAGTGCTTATAATTTATTCATTAAGTTCGTAAACAAACCTTTCAAAATGAGTGTACAATATATGTATTTTTATGGACCTGTGGAATGCATCGTGTGAATTTCCTTTATTTCTTTTGTAAAAAATGTTTTAGAATACAAGCATTTTAGATTACAAGCTTTCTCCTGGAACCTATTAGACTTGTAAAATGAGGTACAACTGTAGACCAAAATGATTTGTAGCGTGAAAGGCAGAGGAACATAGTCTCTTAAACATTAAATATTGAAATAGTAGAGCAAGGAATTTAGATGGCCAAGACTATCATAAAAAAAATGGGTAAGATGACATCTGGGATCCAAAACTTGGCTGAAAGTACACAAGACATGACAGTGTAGAGATTCCATTGCAGGTATATGCCCAGAAAGGAAAACTCTAACATGTAAACATTAATGATAGTGGAAGTTTCCAATATCTGTTGTTAGATATTGCAATGTGGTAAGGCTGTTATCACATCTATATCACAACTAAAGTAAAAGCAAGAATGTTTTTCTTCCCAACCACCTTAAACTCAGTTTTATTTACATTTAATTTTAGTTGTTTGGTTTTCATTCATTTCCTTAAGCCCTTTCTACACTATCGAGCATGCTCGAGCAGCTCGACGGCCAAACAGTGATACCTGACCACAATAGGTAGTGAGAATATGGGTTGATGACGTCATAAGCGAGAAAACCACAGGCAGGGATCTGGCAACACTGTTTGTTGCCAGATCCCTGCCTGTGGTTTTCTCGCTTCTGACGTCATCAACCCTCATTCTCACTACCTGTTGGGGTCTGGTATCATTGTTTGCTCGACGAACTTTGTTTAAGGTGACGTCAGAAGCGTAGAAGCAGTGAGCAAATTTCAGTATAGGTTTTTTCGTATGATTACCGAAGTAACAAGAGCCATGCTCGTTGGTGGTTAAAGATTGGGGTCATGTCATTGTCTGACGTATGAAAATATGTTTTTAACCAATGCTAATGATAAACCATTTCTGTATAATCTACTGTAAAGTTTAAACATGGTCCCGTGAGTTATCTTTAAACTTGATCGTTATATAAACAACATCCTTTCAGCCTTTGGATGTGACGACCGATGTTTGTAGAGATTGTGATGCAAGAGTTGCAGCAATTTAAAAATTACTCGGGATCTTAGTATTAATTTTTC